>NC_064852.1:153647674-153682861 GCF_024139225.1 Suncus etruscus | reverse complement strand
TACAACAGGGCCAAAACATCCCACCAGGCTTCTTTTATCTCTTAAAGGTTCTGAGCGAATTGCTTTGGGTAGTTAGGCAGATAGATGGGAGGTAAGGGAGAGATTTCCCTGGCAGCTCTTAGGAGGCAGTAAAACCAAGATGGAATTTGAAGGAGTGACCTGTCTACCCTAAAGCAGCTGAAAAGTATTATTGCTAGACCTAGTCTCTGGATATGGGAATAAGGCTTTATCTGGTATGTAGGTCCCCCCCACCCACACACACACACACATGAGAGGACAAAGTTCAGCAGACAAAAAGCTGTGATAAAGACATGCAGGGGGCCCACCAATAGTTCAATCAACAATCAACCCCAAACAACTCTGATGTCCAGTGGAAACTCCAGGCCACGACAACCTGAAGAATATTCATAAGGAAGGTGGCCCCAAAACCAGTCAGAGCCCTCTATGCCCCTGGAGAAGCCTGTATTCTCTCTTGAACACATTGTTCTGGCGCCCTCTATCTCTCCTCTGCCTCACGGTCTCAAAATAAAACTGTTAAACTTCAAAGTTCCTCTCCTTCTGAAAATTTTTTTTCTTTTATGAGGGCCAAGTGACAGACCCAAAGCACTTGGGCAAGATCTAGAACTGTTTTTTTTTCCTTTCCTGCAAGAAGCAATTCTTTACTCCAGCCTGAGTCAATGACTCCCCGAGAACTCCAGTGGCGGTGCTCATTTCCCATGCCATGCTGAACAAAAATAAATTTTAGGCATGGCTTTAATGGCTGCTTCATGGGGCCAGAGAGACATGAGGTCTATTTCATGCAGGGGCTCATGGCAGACTCTTATCAGTCCTAAAATTCCTAGCCACATGCCCAGCGACCAAGCTGGGTAGAGAGGGAAATGGTAACTTTTTCTTCAAAGATTCCACTTCTCCCTTCTCCCCACCTCACAAGACACCTGCTATAATATGAGTCATCTTTCCCAGAGCCCACTGAAGTCAAATCTATTTTTTCATTTTTTTTTTAATTTTAATTTGAATTTCTCAGTGGTGCTTAAGGACCATATTTGGTATAGAAGACTGAATCAGGATTGGTTGCATGAAAGCAAGCACCCCTTGTTCTATCTTCTCCAGTTTCAACTTCAGTTTTTAAAACTATCTGCCTCCAATTTCATTTTTCAGCCTGTTTTCTAGGCTTGGGCATGCTCACATCTATGATGAAATACCATCCTTGTCTGGCCCTTGTCCTTAAAAAAACAGCCTCTGGATCAATCACTTCAGGGGAAATTAGCCCAAGTTCATCCTCAGATCGTAGTTTCAGCTGTAGGATAGAAATAAGTAGCAGGCCCTCCTGAGTTTACATCTCTAGGGATAACTATGCAGATGCTATAAGATTTGGGGCAGGAACGATTTGGAACCAGAAGAGATTGCTTAGAACCAGTCAAGCACCAAAAGGACATTTGTATCGACAATTGCTGCCTACATATTCTCAAGTTTTGTGTTGGGGCTTTTTAGCAGTGCTCAGGGGCTAGTCCTGCCCCTAAACTCAGGAATCACTGTGGGTGGGGTCCAGGGACTATCTGAGATGCCAGAAATTGAACCCAGGTTGACTTGTCTGCTAGGCAAATGTCCTCCTCACTGTTCTATTGTTCTGGCCCTTGTTCTCCAGTTTTTATTTTGTGTTTTTTTTTTGTTTTTGTTTTTGTTTTTTTGGGCCACACTTGTTTGATGCTCAGGGGTTACTCCTGGCTAAGCACTCAGAAATCGCCCCAGGCTTGGGGGGACCATATGGGTCCCCAGGGGATCGAACCTCGGTCCTTCCTTGGCTAACGCTTCCAAGGCAGACACCTTACCTCTAGTGCCACCTCACCGGCCCCTTGTTCTCAAGTTTTAAAAATGAAATTACACCAGTCACACTCATCAATACACCAATTGAGAAAAATAAAATAAAATCACTGCAGGAGTTCTGGACCAGAATGGAATGAGAATCTCTGGGGTGAAGTGATGGAGTTGGGGGGCTTCTACTTTCGAAAGGAGAAAAAAGGTATAATGAGCTATACTCAGGGATCATCATAGGTGTCAGAACTAGGTGGCCCTGCTGAGTTTCTTCTTACCTGGCACCCCAGCTTGGATCCAGAAGTTGATGTCGGTCCCTTCACCTCCATCTAGGAGCTGAGTGATGTTTAGTGGCTGCAGTAGCTTCACGATCTCCCGCATGATGGCTTTGGCTTCCTCACTGCCTGTGAACTGCAGTCCGATGGGGAAGAAGGTCCCTAAATCCGACTCCATCACCAGGCTATACTTGGAAATGTTTCCCTAGAGAAAAAGAACAAAGCGGATAGTTCAGACCTGACACTGCTTTGCTTTTTCCTGGGGAATGGAGAAAAACAAAACAAAACAAAAAAACAACAAAACCAAAACCAAACTAATAAAATTTACTGCCAAGCCCTCTTTCCCCTCCTCGGCCAATTCTGCAACCATAAAGCCTTTCTGTGATTTGGGGATTTACAGCATGTTTTTAAGTCCTCCCCATCCTCCCACCCAGAGCCAAGCCCTTGAAAAGTTCAACTGCCACAGGAGGTGGGCAGAACTTTGCTTTGCAATTTCCTCCCCAACAATTGAGACTGAGCCAGGAGGACTCACTTTCCCAAGGGGACCAACCCCAGTGAGGTGACTTGAGCTCAGATCCCTACAGTTCAACCCCTCTGCTGCCTGGTCTTTGGATGCCACTGAATCCTGAAATCTGACTGAGGCGACAGAGAAATGCGACAAGCATTAATACTCTTGCTTTGATGCTGCCATACCCAGTTTGATCCCCAGCACTAAATAAAGTCTTCTGATCACTACTGGGTGTGGCTCCAAACCAACTAACCACATTTCAGATCTTACTGAGACCAATGTGGCTAAAGCTTTATTAACATACATTTTCATTTGTATGATCATCAAAAGAGATGCACTTGAGTAGATTTCATCATTCCTGCTGACAGAGGCATTTGATAGGGCAAAAGGGAATCAGAAACCAAACCAAGACTCTCATTGGTCAATTTTCTTCCCATGAAGAACAAGAAATCCTCAACAAGGAGATGGCTTTCCCGGAGATTTGCCCAGGATGCATAGACATTAGCACAGCAGACTTGAGGCACAGGTGAAGGGACTCATGGTTTCTCCCTCAGTGGGACTGTACTAGAGGCTGCTAAAGTGCCAGCCACACTCCAATGCTCTCAATTTCCACATCAACATCTTCTCGCATCTCTGAGAATAACACCCTCAGCACCTTGTCTCCCTCCCTTGAACCAGCACAGACATTGTCATGAGCCATCTGGGCAGGTGGCCATTGCAGCTGCTTCTCAGGGCCTTGTGTGTGTGTGTGTGTGTGTGTGTGTGTGTGTGTGTGTGTGTGTGTGTGTGTGGGTCCCCTCTTCTGCAAGGGGTACAGATGACAAGCAGACTCTGGAAATGCAGTCAATGAATCTTGAATGCAGCAGAGTATACATAACAGGGCGTGTCCTTCATGTGTGTATCCTATGAGCAAAGCCCTTCTGATGGCTTTGTTCCACAGGACAAAGGGTGGGGGTTGCAAACTTCAAATCTAGTAACTTCAAATCAGATGTGAGTCAGTGGATGGCTCTCATGCAAGGGCCACTCTCATGAACAGCACCCAGGGAAACAGCCACAGGAGGGTCCATAGTGGGATGCGGAGTCTTGCTCCAAGACTGGCATTCTGGGAGGTGCTTGGAGTTGGTGCTAGAGTTGGAATCAGACTCTATCACACGGCCTTTGAAAATCCAGTTCATTCTGTAAGGGGCACTTAGATGACTGTTCACCTTCTTGAGGTGCAAGGTCTGATTTCTTTTTTTTTTTTTTTTTGGTTTTTGGGCCACACCCGGTAATGCTCAGGGGTTACTCCTGGCTATGTGCTCAGAAGTTGCTCCTGGCTTGGGGGACCATATGGGACACCGGGGGATCGAGCCGCGGTCCGTCCAAGGCTAGCGCAGGCAAGGCAGGCACCTTACCTTTAGCGCCACCGCCCGGCCCCACAAGGTCTGATTTCTAAAAAGAAAAGCATTTCCTACAGCCCTAGACTGTTCCAAGCAGGTTTTCTTCTAACAGCAACACTGCGTTGCCGGGGTGCTTTTATATACCATATACACTCAAATATAAGCCGAATATTTCTGGCATGAACTTGGCATATACTCGGGTTATACAGGTTATTTGATTCAGTGTGTGCCACCAAATCCAATGTATGTAGTTTCCAGTCATCTTCTGCCATCTGCTGGAAGGCTCCCCCCCCCACCCCAACCCCAGTGCTTCAGCTCAGTCCACAAATCATGGCTGAGCTGAAGAGGTAGGTAGCTGAACTGAACTGGATGCCACTGAACTATTTAGCTCTCAAAATTCTGCGCTTTGTATGAGACCGACAGCAGTGATGTTGATATCTGCAAACTCGTTGATGAGGACAATGATCCCCTCATGTCAGATAGAGCTGAAACTCTGTTTGGACATAGATGATGATGATGATGATGAGGAATCCAGTTTTGAAGGATTTTAACCTTCGTGATTTAGCTTGATTACCTGGTAAGCTATGGTTTTTTGCACTTAAAGTTTTAAAGTTATTGTTGCTAGTTTAGTTTTTCTTTAGCAATAAATATTGAAAAACATTTAACCTACTGATTCCTCAATTATTGTATTTGTTTTGGGTATATATTTTTATTTTTGAAATTTACCAGTGGCTGTTGCATTTTTCTTTCTTTTTTTCCATGTTTTAAATATATTTTTTATTTAAACACCTTGATTACATACATGACTGTGTTGTTTGGGTTTCAGTCATGTAAAGAACACCACCCATCACCAGTGCAACATTCCCATCACCAATGTCCCAAGTCTCCCTGCTCCCCACCCAACCCCTACCTGTACTCTAGATAGGCTTTCTATTTCCTTCAAACATTCTCATTATTAGGACAGTTTGAAATGTAGTTATTTCTCTAAAAAAAAATCATCTCTGTTTGTGGTGAGCTTCATGATGTGAGCTGTAACTTCCAGCCCTTCTCTCTTTTGTGTCTGAAAATTATTATTGCAAGAATGTCTTTCATCTTTCTTAAAACCCATAGATGAGTGAGACCATTCTGCGTTTTTCTCTCTCTCTCTGACTTATTTCACTCAGCATAATAGATTCCATGTACATCCATGTATAGGAAAATTTCATGACTTCATCTCTCCTGACAGCTGCGTAATATTCCATTGTGTATATGTACCACAGTTTCTTTAGCCATTCGTCTGTTGAAGGGTATCTTGGTTGTTTCCAGAGTCTTGCTATGGTAAATAGTGCTGCAATGAATATAGGTGTAAGGAAGGGATTTTTGTATTGTATTTTTGTGTATGAAGGTAAAATCCAAATGGACTAAAGACCTCGATATCAGACCCAAAACCATAAGATATATAGACCAGCACATAGGCAAAAACACTCCAGGACATTGAGACTGCAGGCATCTTCAAGAAGGAAACTGCACTCTCCAAGCAAGTGAAAGCAGAGATTAACAGATGGGAATATATTAAGCTGAGAAGCTTCTGCATCTCAAAGGAAATAGCGTCTAGGATACAAGAGCCACCTACTGAGTGGGAGAAACTATTTACCCAATACCCATTAGATAAGGGGCTAATCTCCAAAATATACAAGGCACTGACAGAAATTTACAAGGAAAAAAACATCTAATCTCATCAAAAAATGGGGAGAAGAAATGGACAGACACTTTGACGAAGAAGAAATACAAATGGTCAAAAGACACATGAAAAAATGCTCCACATCACTAATCATCAGGGAGATACAAATCAAAACAACTATGAGGTACCACCTCACACCCCAGAGATTGGCACACATCACAAAGAATGAGAACAAGCAGTCTTGGCGGGGATGTGGAGAGAAAGGAATTCCTATCCACTGCTGGTGGGAATACCGTCTAGTTCAACCTTTATGGAAAGCGATATGGAGATTTCTCCAAAAACTGGAAATTGAGCTCCCATACGATCCAGCTGCTGCATTTTTCACCTGGGCTTATACTCGAGTCACTAACTTTCCCCCAGTTTTTTTTTCTTTAAATCAGGGGAGAGCGAGAACGCAGTCCCCCACTACCACAAATTATGCAATCGAGTTTCCCACATTTGGGGAAATCGCAGGGGTCAGCACATCCGGAGTGCAATGGATAAGCCTCGCCCTGGGGAAACCACCTTCATGATCATGGTATCTCCCCTGCCAGGTAAGTATTTTCCCCCAGTTTTTAAGGTAAAATTAAGGGGGTTGGCTTATACTCAGGTCGACATATACTCGAGTATATACAGTAGTTCAGGGCCATTCTCTTTTTAAAATGAAACAAGAGTTCAGCATTATTTTCTTCCTGCCCCCCAAATGTAGGGAGACCACTTCTTGGTTTCCAAGTGTTGCTTTTCTCCTATCCCAGGTAGCCCATGCCTGGCTTTGATCTATCTAATCTCACAATCCCATAACCAGATAGGGAGAAGACTAGTGTCTGCATTAGCCACAAAGCACCCCATTAGCCTTACAGCCCAGACTCAGGCCCCCTTTCTGGCCATGTTAAGGCAGGGTTAAACTGGGATACAATGCTGTGTCTGGCCAATAGCAAATGTGCTCACTGGGTTATGTCTAAGTGGCTGCAAGTGCAAACCATCTCCCCTTCCTGGACCAGTGTTCCTGAAAACACTGAAAAAAATTCCTGGGACAGAGAGAAAGTGGGGGGGGGGGTCAGTGGGGGAAGAGCAGAATCATTCATTCTCTTCTCTTAGGTCGACCCTGAAGGTCAGCCTTTTATCTTTGAGAATGTTCTGCTTTGAACAGGTCTGGGTGCCCAAGGGAGGGCTAGGAGAGAGAGAGAGAGCAAGACCAAGCCTGTTTATTTTTTCTGCCAGTTAAAGCAGCTGATGCCTGGGGCAATCACAGTAAATCACATTACTGCAAAAAGTACATATGCCTCTGGCAGCTTGACCACTTCTTTGCCTGGGGACAGGGACAGAATAAAGGGTTCTAGGACATTCCTCTCCAGCCTCTCATTCTCTGCTGTGCTTTGAAGGGTTTGATCTGGAGACAAACCTGTGTTTTCAGGCTGTCCCTTTTCTTTGAGCCTAGTAACTCCAGAGCTTGGTGACTCTCCTCTGCAGCACATGATGGTTTGATGCCACTATAGCAACAAAGGGGCATTCAAGGAGTTGGGGCTGAGAACAGGGCATGAACCCAGGTAGAGGGAAAGACATAATTTATTTGCAGAAATTGGGGTCTTACTCCTAGTGCTCTGGAACATGGACTCTGGAGCACTTGTTGGATGCATTTACAAAGGGCCTCACAGAAAATGACAATCATTTTGCCTCACTGTAAGTCCTTCATCCTGCAAGCTGGAGCAGCAGCACTCATAGCTAGAACCATGGGGACCCCAGGTCTTCAGCATGGAAGGGGAATTCTTGCAATAGGGTATGTTGGGTGAACGTTTCTTGCTCTTGGGTTGGAAGATTTCCAGCATTGTCTGCACACCAATTTTGTGAAAGTTCTTTTAAATCAATCTACTGATCTCTGTATCCATCTATCTCTATATCGCCATCTATTTCTGAGAGTATCATCCACCTATTTTCTATTTATCCATCAATCTATCATCCATCCACATATTATCTATCTCTGTATCCATTCACCTATTATTATATTATTCTATTTCTTCTTCTTCTTCTATTCATTATATATACATCCAACCACTTATCCATTAATCCACCTACCATCTATCCAGCTTTCAATCATCCATCTACCTATCATCTACTGATCAATCTATCCATTCACTTACCATCTAACCATCCTTCTACTATTTATCTCTGTGTCTATTATCTATCCATCCACTTAACATTTATCCATCTACCTATCATCTACGCATCCATCTATCAATCTGTCTACCCATCCAGTCAATCAATATATCAGTCAATATATACATTTGATTGTCACCTATCAATTATCTATCCATACACCTATTGTCTATCAACTTATATATTTTTCTCACTTCAGCCTCTTTCCTGACTGGTCTTGTCCTACCCTTCTCCTCAAGAGAATTACAGAATTTATTTGAGCCATCTCCAGTTGCCAGCACATCCTTTTGGCCATGTCTCAGGGATGGCAGATTGGAGAGAAGGAGACCTATGTATGCCAAGAGTCTAGAAGTCCCAGTGTTTCAAAGAATTCAGACAAGATAAAGGAAACGAACCCAGAGATGAGGCTATTTAATTTTAAGAAGAGTTAAAGATAATTTATTTTATTATTTTTGGTATGTTTTTAGGGGTCCATACCCAGCAGTGCTCTGCATTCAGAAATCACAGCTGGCCAGCTCTGGGAACCATATGGAATGCCGAGAATCAAACCTGGGTTTGCCATCTGCAAAGCAAATACTCTACCTGATATACTATTACTCTGGTCCCTATTATTATTATTTTTTTTCTGGCCATCCCTGGCAGTGCTCAGGGGTTATTCCTAGCTCGGAACTCAGGAATTACTCCTAGAAATGGGATGCCTGGGATTTAACCCAGGTTGGCCATTGAACCCAGGTTGGCCATGTGTCTAGCAAATGCCCTATCTGATGTGCTATTGCTCTGGCACATTTTTTGATAATTATTTTATTTGGGGGTCTACCCTGGCAGTTCTCAGGGCTTGCTTGTGGCTCTGTGCTCAGGGTTCAACTCCTGGTGGTGCTCAGGGGACCAGTATGATAACGAACCCTTGTCAGCTGCATTCAAGGTAAGTGGTATACTCTTACTCCAGCCTGAGTTAAGATAATTTAATAGGTTGTTTCAATAAAAGGAGATTAAGGAATGATGGAAATGACAGAAATCAACCAACAAATCACCACAAACCCCCAAATCTGGTGTCTATTTTGAGTTAAGGGAGGGAGAGAAAAACAATTTCCCTTCTGGGAGGAAAGTAATGAGCAGGTAATCGCATGCAGGTAGAGAAGAAAACAGCAGTGAAGAAAGTGACTTTAAATACGTTAGAAATAATGAGTTTCGTGGAAAAAGGACGAAGACCTACTCCAGGCCTCAAAGGGAAGCTGAGCAGCCACGTGGCTCCTGGTCTCTGCCCAACCCTGCTCAAGCAACTGAGATTTTCCTTGGACTCTGAGTGGGGTTGAACTAAGTGAGAGGCCCAGGGATCATCCTGGAGGGACTGTCATACAGCATCTGATGGGGAGCTGGAGAAGCTGGAGCTTAGTTGCTGGGTTATTGGGTTATTACTTCCTAGACTAGTGGGGAGTGAGGGAGGAAGGAGGGAGGGACAGAGGGATAGAGCGAAGGAGGGAGGGAGAGAGGAGGCAGAGAAACAGAGACAGCGAGACAGAGACAAATAACAGAGAGACAGATATAGAGACATATAGAGAGACAGAGAGAAACAGTGGGGAAGTCACTTCCTTTGTACATGGCTGACCTGAGTTTGCTCCTTGGTACCACATATGGTTCCTCAAGTACTGGCAGAAGTGAATTCTGAGCCTAGAACCAGGACTAAGGTCTGAGCATCCTGGGTGTGACCTCAAAATTGAGATAGAGACACACAGAGAGAAACAGAGACAGAGACAGATCAGAGAGAGAGAAATTAGACAAATAACATAAACTCTGTGTGCCTCAGGCTACTTATTAGCTGGGGATAAAAATAGTGATTTTTCATGTTTATTTGGATATGAGTCTCAATCTGGCACTTCCTAGCAACACACAATCCTGGAGGGTCTGTGAGTTCGAATTGGAAAACTAGCACTTTTTTGTTTCTAGAAATGTCCCCCTGATTAAGGACGTCAGCACAGTGAGCAGGCCCTGTCACTTGGCTGCCCACAGTGGTGACAGACATTCCCATCATGCACACCATGTGCAGAAGGCTCCACAGACTATGTCTATTACTACCGTGAAAGTAAGACAGGTAAGAAGATGATACTGCCCAAGGCCATGCATCTTACGTATCTCTATGACAGAATTCTAGCAGGCTTTTAGGAATTTGGTAAGTGCATTTGCAGAAAATTCATAGCCTCATTGCAGTAAGCAGCATTTTATTTAATGTTCAAAGCAGGTTAGATGAGGCGACAAAAAGAGGCTTCAATAGACTGGGGTCCAGTGAGCAGAACTGAGCATGTGGGGATATAAAAGATATGCCCGGTAGTGGCTGTGAAACCAGTGACAATCATCCAAGGACAATTATTACTCATCAACCATGTGAAAATGAACTGAACCTTGACCTGAAATCTGGGTTGGAGAATGGATCTTCTTAATAATCAACTCTTGCAACTTCCCATTTTTTATCTAGTTGTTGAATAGTCTTATTTTTCTGTACTTATTACATGGACTTCAATGTTCTCCTAAGACTGATTATGGCAATTATGGCCTGTAAGAGTGTTAATAAGCAGAGCATGCACAGATATGATGGACACCATATTAAGACAGCTTGGAAGGGGGTGACAATCAGTAGTTAGAGAATAATGGAGGTCTGGGAAGATAAGACTATTTCCGGTAACCCAGAAACAACTTAAACACCCCTTATCTAGGGGCTAGGAAGATAGTCCAAAGGGGTTAGCCTATGCCCTGAATGCTTGAGGCCTCACACTTGATAATCTACATGTCTGCTCCACTGAGAACTGTCAGGCATGATGCTGATGGCCTCTGCATGTCTGGGACAAGCAGCAGTGAGTCCCATTTCCTCTGAGCATACGATGGCCAAGCCCATGTAGCTGAGCACTGCAGGAGACAGCCTTGGCCCTGGAGAACTTTTGGGGAGGTCCCTATTAATAATGTTACTTCTCTGACTTGCCTGTATACCCATTTATACTTTCTAAAGATTCAAGTTTTGTTCTCACTTTTATGGTCAGATCAGAATTTGAGGTATCTCAGGGGGGTTTACTGGCAAGTTTTCCTTTTTCCTTTGATACGAAAATTTGCCACATGTAGCAGTTTAAGAATGCTCTCTTTGGATGCAATTTCAATTTTCATTTGATGACTGAGATCAAATTTAGAAGATGCTTTGCTACTAAGAGAATTTTGGTATGATAGTTAAAACCATTTCCCCCCTATCTCTCAACTGTGGGAGGATTTAGAAATGTGAGACTGTGTGAATGAACAGGTGAATTTTTTAGGTACTTGTGAGAAAGTGCAAATAGAAGACTTTTGAGTATTCATGGTAAGTGAAAAATGACATCCAGAAAAACAATGTCTTCATCATTAGATGCCTTCCCTGGTCTCATATTCCAAAATGCTGTAGACTTTGGTCTGACCTTCAGGTGTTGGAATCTAAGTACTTTGCAGAGACTTCTACTCATCCATTCACCTGCTCCTGTGTAAACAGGTGTGTGTGTGTGTGTGTGTGTGTGTGTGTGTGTGTATTTCTTCCCTGCTTCCCTGTTCACTTTGTTTCTACCAGTGAACTAATGTTGGCAGAGTATTAACCAACTCAAGCCTATATTTCTTTCACTTGGCTTTATTTTTTTCCCCTAACATCCTTTTATCTGGCTAGGGTCCCACCTAGGCTATCTGTCACCTTTCTTGCTGGCCTTTGTATTTCTCTCTGTTATTAAAAAAAATGTAGACATGTAGCACTCTGTCAATGAAAAGTGGTGTAATAGGAGTTTTTGGAAAGTGAGGGATACTTATGGTAACAATTTTCTGTGTATTCATTTGGGGAAAAAGGATAGTTCATGGGGCGGAAGAGGTAGGCCAGGAGGTCAGGCTCTTGCATTGCATGCACTCATTCATGGCTCTATCCCCAATGCAGCATAAGGACCCTGGAACACCACCAGGGGTTATTCCTGAACACAAATCCAGGGATAGAATGAGCATTGCTGGATGTGGTTCAATGCTTTACCTTTTGTTATCAGAAAGGCTCTTTGGGGCAGGGCCAGAAAGATAGTATAGTGGGCAGGGCACTTGCCTTGCACTTGCCCAATCTGAGTTCAATCCTTGGCACTATGTGCCCAGGAGTTTACGAAGGAGTGAGCCCTGTGTGCAGAGCCAGGAATGAGCCCAAAACAAAAAGGATCTTTACAATTCCTGATGCTTTCTTTTCTCTCAAAATACTAATCTAAAAACACCTCTAGCCTGTATTTTCAACTCTATTGTAAAAGAATGAAATTCTTTTTTTAACATGAAAAAAGAACACTTATGAACATAGCATTTTTCCTGTCTCTTCCCTTTTACCTTTCCTAATTTAAATGATATGCTCCCTTGATTATCTTTGAAGTGACTTATGCAACAGCAGAAAGCATTTTTCAGTGGTGTGTGTGTGTGTGTGTGTGTGTGTGTGTGTGTGTATTCCAGTGAGGGGAGAAGATATAAGCTGTGCGTTTTCTCAGCCCTCCTTTCTACCCTAAATTTCCAAAAATACATTCACAATATTTCCATGAAGCCTGCCTCACAGCTCACCTGCTGGCAAATCTCTCATTGGACAAATTCCATGAAGCAAAACTTCAGAACTCCATCCAAGCAAATGGCACCCTTGTTTGAATGGTTATATGAAATTATAATCTCAAAATGATTCAAGTCAAGAATCCATGTCCAACCTTTGTTGAAAGGCCTTGTTAAGCTCATAAAACCAGAATAGTTGTTTATCTACGTTTTGCTCTGTGGGGCACCATAATTCTTTAGAAATTGATTTTGGGGAAGGGGTGGGCGTATCTGCAACCAACCAAATGCTGTTTGCTAGGGGCAACCTCAACCTCTAGAATGAGAAATGTAGAGGTAGAACTAGCCTTAAGTAACTCCTGTGTTCCAAAAGGAGAGGAAAAAACATTTTTTGAGGGTGACTACCACAAAAACACACAAATGGAAAGTGGTCCAGCCAGGACCATCCTACCAGGTGTTGACCCCCTTTCAAGATGTAGGAATAAAGGCTCATCAAGAAAAGCTCTGGAGAAAACACCTAAAAGCATTTGGGGAGTACTCACACCTGGGTCCTCACCTTCACTTAAGTCTTTAGCCTGAGCACATCCCTTTGCAACTTCTGGAGGCACACACAGAGAGACGGATCAAGAACCACTGGCACTTGCTTACATGGTCCACAGAAGTGCCAGCCCTGTCTTGTCCATGCATGTCTCACACAGACTTTTCTGGTAAGAGCTGGGAACAACAGGGATGCTACACTGCGGTGTACTGTGAACCTGGATGAAAGGAAGTGTGTGGAGATAGTTCCCACAAAATGATGCTGAAGGACATGGCACTAGAACCCCAGATGAGGATGTGGAGCTGCTGTGCACTGGCCTGTTTTCACTCTACCCCAGCCTGGTACTTATCAGACAGATGAATGTCTGTCATGAGGGAGACATGCATGTCTGGAAGGTCCAGGTCTTGGAGCACCATATCGCTTGAACACTTCCCACACTGGACATTTAAAATAATAATAAATTCTGGAGCTGGCTTGATAGCAAAGAGTGTAGGGTGTTTGCCTCGCAAGCAACTGACTTGGATTCGATCTCTAGCATCCCATAGAATCCCCCTGAGCCTGCCAGGAGTAATTTCTGTGCACAGAGCCAGGAATAACTTTTGAGCCCCAGAGTGTGGCACAAAAAAAAAAATAAAGAAAGAAAGAAAAAATTTTAATCGAATCACCGTGAGATACACAGTTCCAAAGTTGTTCATGATTGTATTTCAGTCATGCAATGTCCAACACCTTTCACGAGTGCACATTTCCCGCCACCAATGTCCCCATTCCAACCCCCCCCCTGCCCTCTCCTCCATCTGCTTTGATGGCAGTCATCCCTCCCCCATTTCTCTGTCTTTTAGATACCGTGATCTGCAGTATTGCCACTTAACACTGGCCTCTCTTCCCCAGTGGAATGTGAGCCCAGGCTGGGAAGGTGGCAAGTGCTGGTGACTGGCAGTTTGGTGTAGAAGCAATGGAGAGACTGGCAGGGGGAAGGAGGAAACACCTACATCTCAGCTTGGCACAGTGTCATGCAGAGTCACTGGCAGTCTTCCTGCTGAAGAGCTGGCATGAGTGTGAAAAAAAGTCCGTGTCATGATGAGGATCTGATAGCCCATCTCAGTTATTAAGGCCTTATTAAAAATTTGTCCTGGGCTATAGAGATTGTATGTAGCTAATTCAGGACGAACCTGGGTTCGATTCCCAGCATCCCATATGGTCCCCTGAGCCAGGAGCGATTTCTGAGTGCATAGCTAGGAGTAACCCCTGAGTATCACCGGGTATGGCCCAAAGTCCCCCCCCCCCCTCCAAATTTGTACTTACACCAATCTGACCAAACTTCAGGTGCACCAGGAGTTGGGGCTGATATCACCAGCGCTTTACTTGAAGAAAGTGTGAGCACTTTCTCCACATTTTACTTCTTCTGGAAGGCCTAACAGCTAAGAACAAGCCCCACAAAAGCCATAGTACTAGTAGCAGTGCTTTGAATTTCTGGACAACTTCATATGCTTGATGCTGTCATCCCTATAGGAACACCCCAATTTAACATGAACAACTTAAGGATAGACAGCTAACAAGAGCATACTAAATCTGCTATTGTATTAATGATTTCATTGGAGATACAATAATTCTCACAAATTTGCTTGTTGCTTCATTTCTTTTATTTTTTTAGATTATATTTCTTTTTTCTTCTTTTTTATTTCTATTCTTTTTTTTTTTGGGGGGGGGGCACACCCGGTGACGCTCAGGGGTTATTCCTGGCTACGCACTCAGAAATTGCTCCTGGCTTGGGGGACCATATGGGATGCCGGAGATCGAACTGAGGTCCGTCTTGGGTCAGCCACGTGGCAAACACCCTACCACTGAACTATCACTCCAGACCCTATTCTTTTTATTTTTTAAATAAATTTGCTCTCATCTATCTAGAAACAAATGTATTGTGGTCAACTATATCAACTATAGTGATGTATTTTCTTTAAATAAATAAAATAAAACAAAATAAAATGAAATATTGTCCTTAGAACACAGCCATCATGGGCCATACAATACAATCGCCACTCACTTTTACAATCAATCAGGAAAAGGTTAAAATATTTCTCATGCCAGCATTGAACATATCAATCTCGCTTATTGGATTATTTTGTGTAATGAGGCTTTTCAGGGCCAGAGAATTTCAACTCATTATAAGCCCGCTGGATCCTATTTGTGCTTAAAATGAAAAAGATTTGAAAAGGCTCCCAGCCCAGTCTGAGACTATTCTAGGCAGTCTCCCTGTGCACATTTCAGCACATGGGTCTGGTGTCAAGCTCTGCTTGCTTCCCAGGATCCAAGAGGAAGCAGTAAGTTCCCATGACAAGCAGATTAAGCCCAAAAGGCCTTTGGGCAACACATTTTATTCACTGATGTGAACATTCAATACAATCAGCTAGACCACTTTCTAATTCCAAAGTTAAATTCCATTCTTGTAAGTAAACTGAAAAATCAGTAAAGCCCCATAATACCCTTCCCTCCACGCTGACATTTCCCTGGTTGGGGCCCCAAGCAAGCCGAATTTCAACAAATCAAGAAGGGTATACTTTTTCTAAAACAATCATTACATCAAATAAAGAATGAAACATAGGCATGTCCAGAGAAGATTCCCCCAATCTTGAGAATCATACCCTCTTTTAGGGGGTCCAAGAGACATCTCATACTTTCCTGTTGGGGATCTTTCTTGCCTTCAGCTTACTTTAGACTCCAATGGGGTGAAGTTCTCATAATCACTCCACTTGTCCCCACCACAGGAAAGTCTGTATGCCAGGGAGTCAGCCAGCTTTGACTTCCTATTCATACCAAGGGGCTCCTCTAAATCCAAATGAGGTCACTTCAACTAAAACCAGCCCCATAAACCTCATGGTGCAGGAAAGCTAGGAAGTTGGGGGACACAGAAGGATGAGAGGCAGGGGGTAGATGGAGAGGTTTCTTCTATTCCTGGAAAATAGAAGAATATTACCCCCTCAGAAAGCAAATTCAAGGTCTTTGGTATGATGGTGGCAGAATCTTGTCTGTGACTGGAACAAAGCTCTATCTCTCTGGCTGTTCCTAAGGAAGCTGCTTAGACATTGTCCCAAGGGAAAAATTGCTCTTGGGGTCATATAATATGGCTGGGAAGGCATTTGTCTTGTACATGGTTGACTGTGGTTCCATCCTTGGCATTGCATAGGGTTCCCAAATACAGCTAGAAGTAATCCCTGAATACAAATCCATGGGTAAGCTCTGAGTGCCACTCCAAAGGCAAAAAAAAAAAAAAAAAAGAAAGAAAGAAAGAAAGAAAAAATGTTCATTCCACTAAAATATTTCTTTTTTTTTATTTAAACAACTTTATTACATACTTGATTGTGTTTGGGTTTCAGTCATGTAAAGAACACCAGTGCAACATTCCTATCACCAATGTCCCAAATCTCCTTCCTCCCCACCCAACCCCCACCTGTACTCTAGACAGGCTTTCTATTTCCCTCGTACATTCTCATTATTAGGATAGTTCAAAATGTAGTTATTTCTCTAACTAAACTCATCCCTGTTTGTGTGAGCTTCATGAGGTGAGCTGTTACTTCCAGTTCTTTTCTCTTTTGTGCCTGAAAGTTATTATTGCAAGAATGTCTTTCATTTTCTTAAAACCCATAGATGAGTGAGACCATTCTACGTCTTTCTCTCTCTCTCTTTGACTTATTACACTCAGCATGATAGATTCCATGTACATCCATGTATAGGAAAATTTCATGACTTCATCTCTTCTAACAGGTGCATAATATCCCATTGTGTATATGTACCACAGTTTCTTTAGCCATTCATCTGTTGAAGGGTATCTTGGCTGTTTCCAGAGTCTTGCTATGGTAAATAGTGCTGCAATGAATATAGGTGTAAGGAAGGAATTCTTGTATTGTATTTTTGTGTTCCTAGGGTATATTCCTAGGAGTGGTATACCTGGGTCATATGGGAGCTTGATTTCCAGTTTTTGGAGGAATCTCCATATTGCTTTCCATAAAGGTTGAATTAGACGGCATTCCCACCAGCAGTGGATAAGAGTTCCTTTCTCTTCACATCCCCGCCAACACTGCTTGTTCTCATTCTTTGTGATGTGTGCCAATCTCTGGGGTGTGAGATAGTACCTCATAGTTGTTTTGATTTGCATCTCCCTGATGATTAGCGATGTGGAGCATTTTTTCATGTGTCTTTTGGCCATATGTATTTCTTCTTTGTCAAAGTGTCTGTCCATTTCTTCTCCCCATATTTTGATGGGATTATTATTATTTTGATGGGATTCTTGTAAATTTCTGTCAGTGCCTTGTATATTTTGGAGATTAGCCCCTTATCTGATGGGTATTGGGTGAATAGTTTCTCCCACTCAGTGGGGGGCTCTTGTATCCTGGGCGCTATTTCTTTTGAGGTGCAGAAGCTTCTCAGTTTAATATATTCCCATCTGTTAATCTCTGCTTTCACTTGCTTGGAGAGTGCAGTTACCTCCTTGCAGATGCCTGCAGTCTCAATGTCCTGGAGTGTTTTACCTACATGTTGCTCTATATATCTTATGGTTTCAGGTCTGATATCGAGGTCTTTAATCCATTTGGATTTAACCTTCATACATGATGTTAGCTGGGGGTCTAAGTTCAATTTTTTGCAAGTGGCTAGCCAGTTGTGCCAACACCACTTGCTGAAGAGGCTTTCTTTGCTCCATTTAGGATTTCTTGCTCCTTTATCAAAAATTAGGTGACTGTATGTGTGGGGAACATTCTCTGAGTATTCAAGCCTATTCCACTGATCTGAGGGCCTGTCATTATTTCAATACCATGCTGTTTTGATAACCATTGCTTTGTAGTACAGTTTAAAGTTGGGAAAAGTAATTCCTCCCATATTCTTTTTTCCATTGATTGCTTTAGCTATTCTAGGGTGTCCATTGTTCCAAATGAATTTCAAAAATGCCTGATCCATTTCTTTGAAGAATGTCATGGGTATCTTTAGAGGGATCACATTAAATCTGTACAATGCTTTGGGGAGTATTGCCATTTTAATGATGTTAATCCTGCCAATCCATGAGCAGGGTATGTGTTTCCATTTCCTCATGTCCTCTCTTATTTCTTGGAGCAGAGTTTTATAGTTTTCTTTGTATAGGTCCTTCACATTTTTTGTCAAGTTGATTCCAAGATATTTGAGTTTGTGTGGCACTATTGTGAATGGGGTTGTTTTCTTAATGTCCATTTCTTCCTTATTACTATTGGTGTATAGAAAAGCCATTGATTTTTGTGTGTTAGTTTGGTAGCCTGCCACCTCACTAATATGAGTTTATTGTTTCTAGAAGCTTTTTTGTAGAGACTTTAGGGTTTTCTAGGTAGAGTATCATGTCATCTGCAAACAGCGAGAATTTGACTTCTTCCTTTCCTATCTAGATTCCCTTGATATATTTTTCTTGCCTAATCGCTATAGCGAGTACTTCCAGTGCTATGTTGAATAGGAGTGGTGAGAGAGGACAGCCTTGTCTTGTGCCAGAATTTAGAGGAAAGGCTTTCAGTTTTTCTCCATTGAGGACAAAAAAATTTGCCTCTGTCTTGTGGTAGATGGCCTTAACTATATTGAGAAAGGTTCCTTCCATTCCCATCTTGCTGAGAATTTTGATCAAGAATGGGTGTTGGACCTTATCAAATGCTTTCTCTGCATCTATTGATATGATCATGGGATTTCTATTTTTCTTGTTGTTGATGTTGTGTATTATGTTGATATATTTATGGATGTTAAACCATCCTTGCATTCTTGGGGTGAAACCTACTTGATCATAGTGGATGATCTTCTTAATGAGGCATTGAATCCTATTTGCCAGGATTTTGTTGAGGATTTTTGCATCTGTATTCATCAGCGATATTGGTCTGTAATTTTCATTTTTGGTAGCATCTCTGTCTGGTTTAGGTATCAAGGTGATGTTGGCTTCATAAAAGCTATTTGGAAGTGTTCCTGTTTTTTCAATTTCATGAAAGAGTCTTGCCAGGATTGGTAGAAGTTCCTCTTGAAAGGTTTGAAAGAATTCATTAGTAAATCCATCTGGGCCTGGACTTTTGTTTTGGGGCAGACATTTGATTACTGTCTTAATTTCCTCAATAGTGATGGGTGTGTTTAAATATGGTACATCCTCTTCATTCAACCGTGGAAGATTATAAGAGTCCAAAATGTATCCCATTTCTTCCAGGTTTTCATTTTTAGCGGCATAGAGTTTCTCAAAGTAGTTTCTGATTACCCTTTGGATCTCTACCATATCACTAGTGATCTCTCCTTTTTCATTCCTAATACGAGTTATTCAAGTTTCTCTCTCTCTCTTTCTTTGTTACTTTTCCCAGTGGTCTATCAATGTTGTTTATTTTTTCAAAGAACCAACTTCTGCTTTCGTTGATCTTTTGGATTGTTTTTCGGGTTTCCACTTTATTGATTTCTGCTCTCAGCTTTGTTATTTCCTTCTGTCTCCCTATTTTGGGTCCTTTTGTTGAGTACTTTCTAATTCTATGAGCTGCGTCAATAAGCTATTCAGGTATGCCCCTTCTTCTTTCCTGATGTGTGCTTGCAAAGCTATAAATATTCCTCTCAGTACTGCTTTTGAAGTGTCCCATAGGTTCTGATAGTTTGTGTCTCCATTGTCATTTGTTTTTAGGATGTTTTTGATTTCCTCTTTGATTTCATCTCGGAACCACTGGTTATGCAGTATTAGGCTGTTTAACTTCCAGGTATTAAAGTTTTTCTTCTGTGTCCCTTTGTGGTTCACATATAATTTCAGGACCTTGTGGTCAGTGAAGGTAGCCTGCAAAATTTCTATCCTCTTGATATTATGGAGGTATGTTTTATGTGCTAGCATGTAGTCTATCCTGGAGAATGTCCCATGTACATTAGAGAAGAATGTGTATCCAGGCTTCTGGAGGTGGAGTGTCCTATATATATCTACAAGGCCTCTTTCTTCCATTTCTCTTTTCAGGTCTAGTATATTCTTGTTGGGTTTCAGTCTGGTTGACCTGTCAAGTGTTGACAGTGCTGTGTTGATGTCCCCCACAATTATTGTGTTGTTATTGATATTATTTTTCAGATTTGTGAACAATTTTATTAAATATTTTGCTGGCCCCTCATTCGGTGCATATATGTTTAGGAGAGTGATTTCTTCCTGCTGTACGTATCCCTTGATTAATACAAAATGTCCATCTTTGTTCCTTACAACTTTCCTAAGTATAAAGTTTGCATCATCTGATATTAGTATGGCCACTCCAGCTTTTTTATGGGTGTTGTTTGCTTGGATGCTTTTCCTCCAGCCTTTTATTTTGAGTCTATGTTTGTTCTGACTATTCAGGTGTGTTTCTTGTAGGCAGCAGAAGGTTGTATTGAGTTTTTTTTTTATCCATTTAGCCACTCTGTGTCTCTTAACTGGTGCATTTAGTCCACTGACATTGAGAGAAAGAATTTTCCTGGGAGTTGGTGCCATCTTTATATCAGAGTTTGGTGTGTCTGTTGGTCAGTCTTGTCTTAAAGTAGGCTGTTCAGTTTTTCTTTTAAGAATGGTTTTGAGTCTGTAAAGTTTCTGAGCTGTTGTTTGTCTGTGAAACCATGTATTGTTCCTTCAAACCTGAAAGTGAGTTTTGCTGGGTGCAGTATTCTAGGCAAAGCATTTATTTCATTGAATTTTATCACTATGTCCCATCACTGCCTTCTGGTTTTGAGTGTTTCCAGTGACAGTTCTGCAGTAAATCTCAAGGATGTTCCCTTGAATGTAATTTCTCTTTTCGATCTTGCTGCTTTCAGGATTCTGTCTCTATCTGTGGGATTCATCATTGTGAGTAGGATGTGTCTTGTGGTGTTTTTTTCTGGGGTCTATTTTAGTTGGTACTCTTCGGGCATGCAGAATTTGATCGCATGTATTCATTAGCTCTGGTAGTTTCTCTTTAATGATGTTCTTGACCGTTAATTCTTCCTGGAGATTTTCTTCCTGGGTCTCTGGGACTCCAATGATTCTTAAGTTGTTTCTGTTGAGCTTATCATAGACTTCTATTTTCATCTGTTCCCATTCTTTGAGTAATTTTTCCATTGTTTGATCATTTGCTTTAAGGCTTTTTTCCAATTTCTTCTGCTGTATGGAATTGTTATTCATCTCATCTTCCAGTGTACTAATTCTATCCTCAACTGCTCTTAACCCATGGGAAAGCTCAACCATGTTTTTCTTTAATTCATCTACTGAGTTTTTCAGATCTGTTATTTGACCTGAAATTTCAGTTTGGAGTTTTCTGATTTCTATCTTCATATTCTCTTGATTCTTATTAGTGTTCTCTTCTATACTTTGTTTGAGTTCTTTGAACATCTTCCATATTTCGACTCTAAACTACTTATCTGAGAGACTGACTAGTTGGTTGGTCATGTTCAAGTCATCAGAGTTGCCATCGTCATTCTCTAAGTCTGGTGCTGGCCTGCTGCATTGTTTCCCCATTGTCATACTTGTATTGTGGTTTTTCTACATGTTGTGTTTGTATTCATTGCACTTTCGGGAATCGAAGCGGAGCAGCCATGATCCTCTGGCTCCACCCTTTCTGGGCTTGTAAACTCACCTCCACGGAAGGCTCCAGGGAAGGTGAGCCATCCACAGATGAGCCACACACAGGATGAAATCAGGCTGAAAATGGAGCACAGCACAGAAGACAGGCAGATAGGGGTGCTGGCATCTGAGTTCCAACAGAATTCAGTGGCTTCCCCTTTCTGGGCTTATAAACTCGCCTCCAGGGAAGGCTCCAGGGAAGGTGAGCCGTCCTCAGATGAGCCACACACAGGATGAAATCAGGCCGAAAATAGAGCACAGCACAGAAGACAGGCAGATAGGGGTGCTGGCATCTGAGTTCCAGCAGAGTTCAGCGGCTTCCCCTTTCTGGGCTTGTCCATGTCCACCCAAATATTTCTACCAAATGTTCACAGCCTTCTTATTAATCACAGCTAATACTAGAAACAGTTCCAGATCTATCTTGAGGAAAATGAAAGGAGAAGGAGGAATGTATTTAGGGAACAGAGAAGAGAAGCAGACACGTATGACTATAACAATAAAGCAAGATGCCAGACTCAGGAGCATACCAGGATGATTCCATTTATAGGAAGTTCAAGAATGGATTGAATTGTCTTGGAAAGAGAACAACAGCACAGGGGTTACCTCAGGTCAAGGTGAAGGCAAGCTGCTTCCTCCTGTATCTAGGTCACAGTCACATTTGAAAAATACACTGAGCAGTAAACTTAGAAATGTGCCTTTCAATAGCTAATAATGTCATAATAAAACACTGTAAGCGGCCCCCCCAGAGTCATGGCTAAATTAATCAATAAAGAACAAATAGTATTCATCATCATTCTCAAATTCCAGTACTAACATGATGAGAGGTAGTGGGAAAGACTTTTAAAGCATGAGAGAACATTTTACAATGTGTCAAAATATGTGAATATGCATGTTTTTAGTCTGAGAAAATATGTACTTTTTATGGGGCTTTCTGCTGTAAATTGCTAGAGATAAGCTGGATGAACCCCAGAAATGATTGCTATTCTAGCTGGGGCCAAGAACAATGAAAGACTCATCACTTATTGGAGTTCTTTTTCTTAGTTACAATAATCAAAATTTACAGAGATCTTTTTCAGACAATATTTGTTCCATTGGCTTAAAAAGTATTTAGCCATTAGAATAAAATTGCAGTTAAGTCTTAAAAATTATCCACAAACTTCACAGTGCTCTACATATTTCAAAACAATTAGTAATTCTAGAAATTACTGTAACAATTCAATATTTTATAAGAATGATTAGGAAGTAAAGGTAGCTATTAATTGGAACACAGATTTTGAAAATTAGTTTGGCAGTATGATTACCATATAATTTTAGAGCACTTTAATTTAATATTATTCAATGAATATATTAATTGAAATAATAGATGATGAATATTAGTGTTAATTTTATCCCACAAAAGTTTGGCGAAGTGCATTCATTAAAATAGCTGTCATAAAACTTTCACTGTTGAAAAGATTCTTGGAGAAATAGGAAAGAAATAGCAGAGAAAAAGGAAATGGTTTTCCATGGACTGTTTTTCTCCATAGCCAATGTTTTGTGAGTCCCATTTCACTTCCCCATTCAACTTTTCAGTAAGAACACAAAGAAAAAGAAAGGAAACCCATATTCATTTATATTATTACAAAAATGACCTTCTGCATAATACATTATTGGTCTAAAACCAACATACATAACAACTGTTTTACAAAACCCTAAAGAAATGTTTGAATGCTTTAACCATGCAACTTATGATTCTTATCAAATGGACCAAGGTAAGCAAATTTTTTTTCTGATACTTTTCAGGGTTTTTTTTTTGGGGGGGGGGTTTATTTTTATTGTATTATTTTTCTGTTTTCCTTCCTTTTTCCCTTTCTTTTCTTAAATTGATTTTTATAGTCTCTAGAAGAACTCCTCCCATTTTCTGCTTGTCTGAATTTTTGCCCCACCCTTTTTTTCCTTTTCTTATTTTTTCTTACCTTCAAATAGAACCACATAACTTGAACCATCTTGTTCTGCCTCACAAATTGAGGGGGAAATAATGGAGGGCACCAAGACAAACAGTCGTATGAACATTGAGTAGAAATAAAAAACAATCAGACTTAAACACCAAATCCAAAGTCAACTACTACAGAATCGATACCCAATCTACAACAAGCTAAACACAGAAGGGACCACTTATACTAGCAGCCCAGGGGTCAAAGGAGGGGCCATATGGGATGCATGCTGGGAACAGGGGTGGAGGGAGGATAACATTGGTGGTGGGAATGCCCCTGATTCAATGTCTCCATGTACCTAAAATACTACTGTGAATGATTTGTAATCCACTTTGGTCAAAATAAAAATTAATACAAATTTTTTTTCTGTTAAAGGTTGGATAGTGGGGCCGGAGTGGTGACACAAGCGGTAGGGCGTTTTCTTTGCATGCGCTAACCTAGGATGGACCGGCTTGATCTCCTGGCATCCCATATGGCCCCCCAGGCCAGGATCGATTTCTGAACACATAGCCAGGAGTAACCCCTGAGCACCACCCAGGTGTGGCCCCAAAACAAAACAAAACATAAAAAAGGTTTGATGGTTCTTGTTTTATATCCTGCAAGCCACATTGGTTTCTGTTGTATATCCAGTTAAATATTTAAACATTCCTTACTTGAGGTTCACCATAACAGGTGGTAGGCTAGCTTTGGCCCACAGACTAACTAATACTATACAGATCACTGAGAACCATAACTGCATAAGAACATGCTGGCAGATTTTAAAAGTTCATAAACCATTTTTAAGCATATAAAAATCATTGAGATGACTGTCTTCAAAGATAAGTTTTGTTCCTGTTAGTGTTGCCCCTATCAATGCCAAAAGCATATCCTTGATTCAATGACTGTGTAGGGGGAAGTAGTCCCTCCCCCTTTACACACACACACACACACACACACACACACACACACACACACACACACATCCCTCTACACACACCACAAATACCAGCAATACAGATTCTCCCAAATCCAAGCCTTCCTCAAGACTAAGCAGTGTTAGCCACTTCTCCTGCTTTTAACTCATTTATGCTTATTGTACTTGCTAAGTCTTTTACCAAGCCCAACACTCTTCAGCAGGCTGTAGTCCTTTGCAAAGGGAAGACACTTTTAATAAACAGTTGACCACCTCAGCACATTGGTCTCACTGAATGTCTTTGGTGTGAGTTTAAAGCTACTTTTCAAGAGGAGCCCAAGGTCCTTCTGGTCAAAGACTATGACATGATTTTTTTTTCTGTCTTTCCCCCTCTCTCCATGCCTGTCACCTCCTCCATCAATATCTTTCCCACCCATACAAATCTCCCTCTCTTTTTCCTCATGGCCAGATCCACATCCAAAGTCACCTGTGTCCACAATCCCAGCAATGTCACACAGTCACGGAGCTCATGGGGAGCAGAGGCTGCCTACAGAGTGAACACGGTCTGAGCAAGAACTGGCTTTCTATGATGTCAGGTGCCAAGTGTGAGGCCCAAGTTGCTTCAGCAGTGATGGTGACCAGCATTAGCCCAGAGTGTTTACCTACAATGGCTGGAGAAAATCAGATACTGCAGGACCATTCTCTGTCATTAAATTATGCTGGAAAGAATCCTGAAGAAGATCTGTTTTAGTTTCTCCACCTTTGGATGTGCCTACTACACTTACTTTTGTGTTTGTTTATTTTGGGGGGTCATAACCAGTGGTGCTCAATGGCTATTCTCAGTTAATTCCTTGTAGGTTGCTCTGGCAGTAGTTGGTAGGCACCTGCAAGGTCCTGGCATGGGGTGGGGACCATGTGATTGGCATTGGGGATGAAAGCCAGGATGCCCACATGCAAAGCCTCTGTTTCTGTCCTTCGAGCCATCTCTATGGCCCTGATACTTTTTTTCAGTTCAATTCAACCACCTAGGCAACAAATACAGTCTTTATAATTTTCTCATCAATGTTTGCCATGAGAAGATCCTTGAACATTCTATCCCACACAACATGGAGAAACATGGCTTCGGTCAAGGTAAGACATAGAGCTATTCTATAACAAGCTCCTGTTTTCCCTCCCTGAAATTCTCTCTTCTTTCCTGAGAATGCAGCACTGAGTAGTTGCCATTCTATAGGCATAAACGTATGAAAACGACACAGATGTTGTGGATGTGGATGTGTGTATTTTGAGGCCTACAAGTCTTTCAATGTCACCCACATCCCCCTGAGGACAAGAACACACACATATATTCCTCAAGTTTCATCCACCACCACCTCCTTAAATGCTCTTTCTTCTAGGGAACTTATGCTGACTGCTGATGTTCTCCCTGTACCTACTCACTATCTTTGTCTCAATGTCATGTGCTTGATCAGATCATGTTACATATTCTATTCCAATCCACATCAGCATCTCTTCATAGACACCAAACCAAGTGCTGAATATAATGCTCCAAACCCAGTAGTAAGTACTCAAAAACTAGGAGTCAAAACTTTCTAATTCTACAAGTCCTTTTTTTTCCCAAAGTGGGTAAAATGCCCCACCCCGAGGGAGAGATGTGGGTCTTCATTGTACAATGACCAGGGCACAAGAAGTATCTGAAAGGTCTTATCCCAGGATGGCTGGTAAACAAATGAGCAGATACAGTGAGAGACAGGCAGAGGACCAAGTTTTCTTGTTTCAGGAAGTCCCTGAAATAGTCCAGGCAGCAGAGACTTGCTGTGAAAAATGGACCCTCATTCAGAAATCCTGTACCTCCTGACCCCCAAATTTAACAGCAAGAGCTCACACACTCACTGGACCTCAAGTTCCCCCACTGCTGTCTGTTCTGGTCATTCACGTCTCTGTCCCACAGTTAAACATAAACTTGTATTCCTAGCTAGCTAGCTCCTCTGTTCACACGCCCTGATCCCTCAAAATACATCTTTGGGCTCCCCTGAATGCTCATGCTGTCATATGCCTTAGACTTCCCCACTGTGATCCATGTACTGGGGCAACTGGACCTCAGCAAGTGGCCCTGGAAATCCCATGTTCCCAGGAGGATCTGATGTGTGAGGGGCAGAAATGTCTGGGTGGGTTTGAAGCACAGGAAAGATTTTCATGCTTCAGTTTTGCTGGCAGACCAGGACACAGCTAAGCAGGACAGGGAGATTTCTCTAAGGCGATGACTGGGATTCCATGAATCCCATGAATCCATTCTCCATGAATTCCCATGATCCTCCATGGGGCTCCCTGGAGGCAGTAGCCCTGTCTTAGAGAATCACACTGGGGTTGGGGAACAGGAGAGGGCCCTGACTCCAACCTCCCCACACCTGCTGCTCCTCACCTTGTGTTGAAGATAATACTGTAGTGAGCCAATCCCACCTTGCTCCTCTGCCGTCCAGAACACCAGGCGCAGAGTTCTCTTTGGACGCAAATCTGGAGAGAAGAACCAGACATACCAGATGACTATTGGGGGTGATGTGGGGGGGCACATCCCTGCAGTGCTAGGAGCACAAAGCCTGGGATTGAACATGGAACCCCTGCATGCAGAGCAAAGATTTCAGTGCCCTGAGCCCTGCCCAGCCCCTGTATTCTGGGTAAATAGGGATGAGCCAAGCCACAGTGCCCGTTGGAGGCTGAGCATACAGTACAGGCCTGTGCCCCTCCTGAGTTCTCACTGGCCAGCAGACCTCAATCCATAAGGCCTCCTTCACTGGGGCCCAAGACTGCACCCACAAAATTCAGGTAGATAGGATACATTGGGTGATGAGCTGTATACCAGTTTTCTGGCTGGCCTTTAAGGTTATCCACAATAATCCATCCTATGCCCTCGTTTGAAAATTGAGGCTAGAAGCCACTGGCTTCTGGTAAAGGAGATTCTACGAAATAGGATGGCATTGGAGTCACCATATTGTGCCCAAAGAGCAGCAGGACTGATTTCCCATGTTTTTCTGGAAGCTAGTGACAAGCTTGGCACCAAGGACACCTATGGTGGGTCTGGGGGCCTCAGGACAGCTATGTGACCACCCCCTTTTTCTTCCTCCAGGGATGCTCCAGATGACCAATGACACCAGAAGGGAACAGTCCTGCTCTGATGCTCAAAGGCAGGCAGGAAAGCCAAGTTGGGCTTCTGCTGCTCAGGGTTGCCTGAGCCTAGTCACCTTGTGGGGTGTCAGGGATTGCTGGGTGGGGGGAGAGGGGAAGTGCCAGGCCTGGGACTCAGCCTCACTCCTGCAAGGTGATGTTTCACCTAGGAGTTTTCCCTATGCCCCTGAGTAGCACTGAGTAGAGCAAAGCCCAATACATTGGTTCCCAACTCCTGATGCCCAAACCCCAGATGTGGGTCGTGCATAGTGAAGAGTCCCCTGTGCTATTCAGGCTCACTCTCCAGAGCCACATGAAGCCCACCTGCCCTCCTCTGTAGTCTGATCCAACAGAACACAGCCTGTTCTGGGAGAGAGCCTTCTCACTCACATGAACCTACAGGTATCTACTTGACATCTCTCCTCTGGGAGGAGATTCCTAAACCTGCCATATACATTGAGGGCATCCCTGGGTGCTGCCTGTGCTGGAGAAATGAGTGGGATCTACTGGTGCCCTCATGGGACATCAAGATCTCAATGAGCTGAGCTGTTGTCTAGCTCACTTTGTCATATATCATGCAGACACATGGCATCATGGGTTTTTTCTGCTACTAGGGGATGTGGTCAGATAGAAATGTGTGGCATGGGGGACACAAAAGGCCATTACTTCTCTGGATGGGCAGCAACAGAAAACCACTTATTTTTAATTGTTTTTTTTTTTGTTTGTTTGCTTGTTTTGTTTTATTGTGGGGTCATACCCAGCCAGCTCAGGGGTTAATCCTAGCTCTGTGCTCAGGAATGCTGGGAATTAAACTCAATCAATCCTTATGCAACCTTCCCAGGGGTTGGTTGCATGCAAGGCAAGAGGTTTACCTGCTGTACTGTACCCAGAAAACCACATGGAGGGTGGCCTCCATTCTAGAGAAATTCTCCATGTCTCAGTTACATATCTCACGGCTCCTAGAACTTTGGGAGGGTCGCTACACATAGATGACCCAGTACCTGAAATTCTACCTTGTTAGTCTTTGGGGTCACTTGGAGAGGGAGGCAGCAAATTTGACAAAAGGGACCCTGACCATTACCCACTTCCTGCAATTAGGGCCTCAAGATGAGAGATCCAGTGGTAATGCAATGAAGACCCTGGGACCCATAGTGACCTCCCAGAAAAGGAAGGGGGCTACTCCTCTGAGCTCCTAAAATTCTACCTGTTGAAGGTAGAAGGGCAGGGACTCTCACCTGTCTGAGAGGATCCACGTCTAGTGCCCTGGTTTTGGGTGGGGGAATAAATTAGGGGCATAGGAAGCTCATGGCCCCAAAGGACCTGCAGAGCCTCAGGAAGTGGATCAGCTCTAGAATCTGGTGCCAGATTCCCGGCCACTGAAGAGGCTACAGGACAGGGACCGAGTGCAGAGTGTGGACCTGTGTGAGGGCTGTGGAGGATCAGATGTGAGGAGATGACAGAGATTCACTCACACTTCCCACCCATGTTTGTAGAACGCATCATGGATGTATTTATTTGCCTATGCCAAGGCAGGGCCCCTAAATCATCACAAGGATTTGGGGTCTCAACCTGGAAGACATCGCGAATGGGGTCCTGTCACAGAAATGCTGGGGCCTGCAGGGCCTGAAGACTATCTGGCCTCTTCTCATTACTTTCCTTGCTTTGCCTCCCACGCTAAGCTCCAGCCACACTGACTTCCCCCTTATCTCTGAACCCGGGGTCATCTGGGATTCCTGCCCCTTTGTGCCCACCTTCCTCCCGCCTTTCCATCTGACAATTCCTATTCAGCCATTCATACCCATCTTTAATATCACTTCTTCCAGCAAAACTCTCAGAATGCCAAGTTGGAAGCTGATGACCACTTTCCCAATAATCCTCTGGGAACTTCATGCACATGTTTCTTCTTACTCTCTCTCTCTCTTTTTTTTTTTGTTTGTTTTTGGGTCACACCGGTGATGCTCAGGGGTTACTCCTGACTCTGCGCTCAGAAATTGCCCCTGACAGGCTCAGGGGACCATATGGGATGCCAGTATCCGAACCACCATTGGTCCTGAGTTGGTGGCTTGCAAGGCAAATGCCCTACCACTGTGCTATCTCTCCAGCTCCACGATTCTTTTCAACTGCATTTAGACATTTATCTCCTCATCAGATCAGTTCTTTTCTGAGATTTGCTTATTTCTTGGTATCTGATGTTTAACAGGGCCTCCGTGAACGTCGTTAGCAGACCAGCTGCATGAATAGGAAATATCTAACTAAAATCTATAGCTTTCCATTCAACTAATGCATGCATGCATCAGTAAAGGTGGTACAAGATGGTCTCAGTGTGAATCCACAACCTGGACCTCAGGTGGAACCAGTTTAGCTATTGGCCGAAGACCCCAGTTGGGCATCAACACACATCTGCCTCTACAGTCATTACATTTACTTCCTTTGTGGCTCTGCCAGGCAGATGGGAAATATGGCACAACAGTGATTGTCATGAAAGAAATACATTATGGCTGTGGAAATATTTCTTCCTACTAACTGAATTGTTGTGGGGATTTGCATTTTCAGTTCTGACAACCATCTTTAATTTTACTGATGATTTGGTCATGAAAATGAGATACTGGGACCAGAGCAATAGCACAGTGGTAGGGTGTTTGCCTTTCATGAGCTGATCTAGGATGGGCCGTGGTTCGATTTCTGCGTCTCATATGGTCCCCCAAGCCAGGAGCGAGTTCTGAGCGCATAGCTCAGGAGTAACCCCTGAGCCCCCACAAATAGATACAGATTGTTTCGTTGGGATCTTTTTTCCTGACATTTAAAATAAAGAAAACTGAGTTCAGAGCGATAGCTCAGCGAGTAGGGTATTTGTCTTGCATGCAGCCAACCAGGGTTCGTCTCATATGGTCCTCCGAGTTTGCTGGGAGTAATTTCTGAGCACAGAACTAGAAGTAAGCCCCCTGAACACATTCAGGTATAAGCCAAAATAAATAAAAAAAAAACCCAAACAAACCAAATTTCACAAAAATTTGAAAAGCATCTGTATTATCTATATAAACAACCTGTTATATTTCCTTATAAATTTTACAGAGATATACTTGTAACATTTCATGCATTTTAGAACCCACTTTTCCCACTTAAAACCATGACCTTGGCTATGCTCAATCATCTTTGAGAAAGGATTCTTTGACTTCTGAACTAGTCACGCAGAGCTGAATACTTAGAGTTTTCAAAATAGAAACACAGAATCTAAATCATTTTAAAAAGACTCTTGAAACATATTACTAAGGACCCCAAGAAAAAGCACCGATTTCTATTCCCTCTAGAGATACACAAGAAGAGGTACTTCTACCTAATGTGGGATTTTCAAGCTTATCTGCTTTCTTGGGGTCAGTTTTTTGTTTTAAACTTCACTATATTTTTCCTCTTGAAAACCATCATCACCGTCATCCACCATCATCGTCACACACAATATGTAGTTAAGATGAACAACTGTGGGTCTTGCCTGATGTGTGATTAGAGTGAAATGATGAGAATTTGACGTATCACACAAATTGCCTGGTAGATGGGTCCTTCACCAATCCAATATACTGTTAGGTGTCAGGGAGAGACCACAAACCCAATCCCGTTGGCATTTTCAAAGTCATTATTGCTCTTTTCCTATCATTACAAAGAGCAAAACACAGATCATTTCATTCCACAAGTGCCCCTGGGTCCAGAAATTGAGAGCTTGGAGGTGAAAGTCAGCCCTCCTGTGCTTGATGAACTTACAGAACTCTCAATCTATAAGATAACAGAATAAGGCATTTTCACAGTACACCTAGCATTATCAAGCCATTTCCAGAGTATTCCTAGATCACGGGCACAGACATTCCCAGAGTACTCCTAGCATCATTGGTGGAGACATTCCCAAAGTGTGATTAGCATCATTAGCACATAGAATTCCCATAATACTCCTAGAACCAATGAGGCAGGCAATACCACAACACACCTAGCTTCATTAATCCATCCCACAGAACAACTTAGCATCACAGGCATAGGCATTCCCACAGTACTTCTAGTGTATCAATGGTAGAAGCATTCTCAGATCATACCATTAACCCACTCCCACAGTATTTCTAGCACCACTGGTAAAGAATTCCCATGGCACCCCTAACATCATTGGCATCCCCACAGTACTCCTAGCACTAATAGTATGGGCATTCCCATAGTACCCCTACATCATTAATCCATGCCCACAGTAGTGTGAGCATCCCTAAAGCAGACTATGCTACAGTTTTCCTAGCATCAGTGGTAGAGCAGTATCTCAGTACTCCTAGAATACTGGCAAGTCATCCCTACAGTACTTGAACCTCATTAGCACAGGCATTGCAAAGCACTCAACGCATCATTGGTGGAGACATTTTTACAGCAGCAGCATTTCAGAAACGGGGCTCAGCACTGCCTGGTGAGTAAGGAGGGGGCCGAGTCCTGGGCTCCAGACTCTTTCTGTTTCAGGAAGTGAACCAGAATCTTTGGAGACCTGGTTTCAATGAGACCAATTTTGCAAACTGCTGCATTCTGGAAGAGAAGACAAGAGTCAGGGGATCAGAGAGCTCACCACAGCTTTGCACTGACCGTACCCCTGGATTCTGGGTGGTACCTTAGTCCTTCCATGTCTGGTATCTTCACAGGTGTGGTGGAAAGAAAAATGTCTCCCTGACTTCCAGCTGCTAGGAATGCAGTGGTTGCCCTACATAATGCACCCTGCCCCCCCACCCCCAGAACCATTTGCAAGTCTTGCACCCTTGAAGATGCGCACCTCTCTCCAGAACTAGCATAAAAGATGCCAGGGAACTGTGGGAGCTGTGTAGAGCTCCACTAGGGGGCTGGTGTGTGTGTGTGTGTGTGTGTGTGTGTGTGTGTGTGTGTGTGTGTGTGTGTTCATGCATTAAAGCTGAGCTGAGAGCACTCTTAGGCATTTTAATGACTAAGTGCCTTCCCTCCTCTGCTTCTCTTTTCTCTTTCTTCACCGACTGCCTCTTGGGCTTCCTGCAATGTTGCTGCATCTTCCCCTCAGATCCCCAAGATTTTCAGCATTCTGAGCTCACAAATGAAATCTCCATCGAGTTGAGTTCTCAGTTTTGCACAGGAGCAGGAGCACAGCCAGGAGGGACCAGTGGTTCCAGGGCACCTGCCAGCCTCCTACCTGGGTGCAGACCCACCCCTCCTCGAATATCCTTCTCTTTTGAGCTGTTGTCAAAACACTTTCCGGGACCTGCAGTCAATCAGGGGCAGGGTGTCCCTTTGAAAGGGTTATTTGCTTATATTACTCTTGTGTGTAGGATTCCAGCGTGGTCCAAGAAAGGGAAAGACACAGAAATACAGTACTAAGGGTAGAACTGATCACCTGTGGCTGACCTGGAACCTGAGTCTAAGCTAAAATGTTAGAGCTGAGGTTTGCCCAACAGGACCAATAATGGGGGTGTATGGTACTGGGACTTGGCATTCCTCCATACCCCCTGCATTTCTCTACACACAGAGTGACCCCCCCATCTTCCGCCTGTCCAACTGCTGTGTTGTGGGGTTAGGTCCCTGCTTGGTTTTTTTGAGGGTCCAGATGGGGTGAAGGAAGGAGAGTGAGATGTGAAAATGTGCTTGGAGAAGGGTCAGATTTTCACCCCCTGCAGACTCTCTTCCTTTGCTTCTGAGAACTCACTGTATTTCTGTTTCAGAGGACCCTTCCTCCCCATGAAGCTCTTCCCAACATCTTCTGACACTGCACAGAGGCTGGATGAATCAGCCCCAAGAAAGGGGGATAGTTGCTAAGAAGTTGCTCACAGGCCCCCCAACTGAAAGCAGATTGTTTGCCTGATGGTCTTCAGCTTCACTCTGGTGTCATTGGCTGCAGGCTTACCATCAATTTCATTGTTCATTTATTTTGGTCCACGCATGGCAGTACCCAGGGTGGACTCCTGGCTCTGTGCTCAGGGATCACTCCTAGAAGGCTTGGTGAGGGGGATGATATAGGGTGCCAGGAATCAAATCCTGATTGGCTGCATGCAAGGCACATACTCTACCTACTACTAGCTCTCTGGCCCCTAGTCTTGCTTTCAATTTTTCATCATGTTTGGTTGGCATGCTTTGTCTTTTGGGGAAGATAAAGATTTGTTTTTCCCAACCAAAAAAATGTCATAATCCTTAATATTTCCAATGCATTTTGCTTGTTTTGATAGTTCGATGACTTTCTAATGTACATGTTTTGATTCAAAAATTCTCAGTTTGATAGAATTTGCTCTTGGATTATTAATTCCTTTCACTGTGGTCTTTAAAAATTTGGTGGGCTATCCATGCTCATCTCCAACAGCTATAGTTGATGCTTCTCTGGAGCTACACATTTTCATTCCATTACCACACAGTTCAGAGTTCATTCACTAGTCTTTCCTTTCCTTCCTCCCTCCCTCCCTCGCTCCTTCCCTCCCTCCCTCCATACATTCCTCCCTTCCTTCCTTCCTCCCTCCCACCTTCATTCCCTCCCTCCTTCCTTCCTCCCTCCCTTTCTTTCTCCCTCCCTCCCTCCCTCCTCCCTCCATTTCTCCCTCCCTCCGTCCCTCCTTCCCTCCTCCCTCCTTCCTTCCTTTGTTCCTTCCTTCCTCCCCTCCCTCCTTTTCTCTTTCCCTCCCTCCCTCCCTCTTTCCCTCCCTCTTTCCCTCCTTTCCTCCTTTCCTCCCTCTCTTCACCACACGCAATGATAATCTAGGCTTACTTCTGGCTCTGTGCTTGGATATCATTCCTGTTGGGACTCAGGGCATCAAATGTGATGCCAGGGATCAAACCCAGGTCAGTCTTGTATGAGGCAAGCACCTTACCTACTGTACTCTTTCTGGCCCTCATCTCTCTTCTTCCCACAGTGCTTCCCTGATGCCCTGTGAAGGCTAAGATATCAAACCGGCTCTGAGCAATGGAAACTCACATGGCAGAAAGGAATTTAAGTCCCTGCGGTTGGAACAATGGAGCTAATTTCTATAGTTCTCAAATTGGATTTTAAAATACTGAGAAGAAAATGTCAAGTTCATGGGGCCGGGCGGTGGCGCTGGAGGTAAGGTGCCTGCCTTACCTGCGCTAGCCTAGGAGACGGACCGCGGTTCGATCCCCCGGCGTCCCATATGGTCCCCCAAGCCAGGAGCGACTTCTGAGCGCATAGCCAGGAGTAACCCCTGAGCGTTACCGGGTGTGGCCCAAAAACCAAAAAAAAAAAAAAAAAAAAAAGAAAATGTCAAGTTCTTTGAAGGAGGCTGCTGGAGCAAGACATTTGATAGATGAGCGTACTTTACAAATGCAAACGCCTGAAACGCAAAACCCAGGCTGTCTTCACCGTCCATTGCTGGGCACAAGCTGAAGACTTAATAATGTTCTCAACTCAAATGACTGTGAATTGAATGAATGGCTGAATGCAGAATAGATGTGTGACTATTAACAAATGGGGAACCCCATGAATTGGAAACCCCCCGGTGTGTCAAAATCACGATGAATATGGGATCTCTTCATTTAAAGAACATTTTTGTAGAGTAAACGTTTTTGTTTGTTTGTTTGTTTTGTTTTTGGGTCACACCCGGTGGTACTCAAGGGTTACTCCTGGCTATTTGCTCAGAAATCGCTCCTGGCAGGCTTAGGGGACCATACGGGATGCCAGGATTCGAACCACCATCCTTCTGCA
>NC_064852.1:151227674-151365174 GCF_024139225.1 Suncus etruscus | reverse complement strand
TATCATTGTCATCATCATTATTCACATGTTCTAAATATTGCAGGCAATATAGTTATGTACCCCAATTATTTGTTGTTTGTCTGAAATTGGTCTTTCACTGGATGTTCTGTATTTTTATTTGCTAAATCTGTCTACCCCACTTGTAACCGAAATGGATCAGTGAAGGGTGATAAAAACATAGTGTTCAGCGGAGGAGCTGAAGCATCTGCTATTTTGTTGAGTGGATACTGAGACAGAGGAACCTGACAGGTCCTACATGCAACAGGAAGATCAAGATAGAGGAGGTGGGGGCCGGGTGGTGGCGCTGGAGGTAAGGTGCCTGCCTTGCCTGCGCTAGCCTAGGACGGACCGCGGTTCGATCCCCCGGCGTCCCATATGGTCCCCCAAGCCAGGAGCGACTTCTGAGCGCATAGCCAGGAGTAACCCCTGAGCGTCACCGGGTGTGGCCCAAAAACCAAAAAAAAAAAAAAAAAAAAAAAAAGATAGAGGAGGTTGAATCTTTGGATGTTTCCAAACCAAAGGGTCCCACAGAGGTGCTCCTGGGGGTGGGTGACTAGGGAGAATGGAGAGGCCCAAGCTAAGCTAAGACAAGCAGCTATTCTAGGACCCCTAGACTGCATAGAAATAAAGATCAAGGTGCAATGCATTTGAGGCCCACGCTAGTTTCAGAGTCTACTTGGGGTATTCAGCAGTGAGCCAGGGAGAGAGGGAGGAAGCGAGGGGGAAGAACAAACTCTGCACGGGCCATGCAGTGGCCCCCCTGGCCACATATTGTATTTGTATCTGTTTTGTTTCTTCATTGCAAAATAAGATCTATGCAGTGTGCATAAGAATTCGTTCATAAGTTTTGTTTTTACTAGAGTCAGACCCTCCAATGGTCTGAGGGACAGTGAACTGGCCCCCTGTTTAAAAAGTTTGAGGACCCCTGCTAGAGAGACTTTAGAGGGAGGCAGGAATCATCGGTTCCCTCAGTGAGCCCTTCACAGTGCAGACAACTCCCAAACTAAGCAAGCAAGGTCACTCCTTGAGGTTGGGGATGACGGTCACAATATATAACCCCTGGGGGTTTGGTACTGAAGGTCAGTATTGCTTCAGTTTGAGCAACTTCTGCTGGCACCGTTGGTGACATGTATCTGAGTGGCATCACCTTAGCAGGTAAAAACCAGGCAGCGATTGGCCTGAACTTTACTAGAGGTCAGAGGTCATGAGAGTATGGGCAAGTCAGCTGTCAAGGTCAATTCATTTGCAGGTCAGTTCATTCATCAAGGGCCTGATTCCCTGTGTCAGCTCTGTGCTCCTTACTTTGTCCCATTCTGGGTCACATCAAGAGAGAGGCTGGGAGTCTGGGGAACCCCACTGTCACTCTTTGGAAGGACTCCAACCCAGCTTTGATTGCTGGCCACCTTTGCTTATGTCTCCATTGAATCCAGCCCTTCAACTGCCAAAGTCATCATTCGGAACCCTCCATGGCAGATGCATCAGAACAATCCATCTTGGACTACAACCTGAGGCCTTGAAAAGCATTATCAGAGCCCAGCTCCTGGAGGCTGAGGTGGAACAGCACAGCATGTTCACAGAGCACACTCTATGTCTACAGAGTGTCTACACAACACACAGAGAACCACTCCACCAAGCGAGTACATGCGAGAGACGTTCACTGAGCTCTCGAGATGCATGGATGAAGAGATGAGGAGACAGGTCCCAACAGTGGAAGGCTAAGGCAAAGGCATCTGCAGGTTCTGTACAGCCCGTCCCATCTAGTGGTCCCAGTCTTCATATGCCAAGGATGCCACTTCCAACACACAGGCCTGACCCTCCCTGGTTGCCTGAGGGTGCCAGGTGGTGGGAAGGCATTGGCTTCACAAGTCTATCTGCCAGGGTAGTCTATCTGCATCCAGGAGTGTTGATGCCCAAACGCATTGACACACTGGGCTTCTGTGGGACAGACCTGACTTGGTTACTAGCAAGGTTGTTGTCCCTGAAACACCAGTGCTCTGAGAAGACATTCTCCGCCCTTTGTTCTTCCCCTCGCCCTCCTTCTGCTTTACATCCTCCCTCCTCCCTCCTCCCCTCCCCCTAATATTTCACCCCTCCTCCTTCAATATCCCTCCTTCCTCCTCCTTTCTTCCTCTACCCCCCTCTCCTCCTCCTCCTCCTCCTGCCTTCCTTCACTCTCCTTCCTACTCCTCTCCCACTACCCCCTTCTTCTTCCCCTTTCCACCCTCTTCTCTCCTCCTTTTCTTTCTTCTTTCCTTTCTCTTCCTAATCTTCCTCCCTTCTCCTCCTCCTTTCCCATCCTCCTTCTTTCTTCTTCTTCCTCCTCCTTTCTTCTTTCCCATTCTTCCTCTTCCTCTCTCTTTCGCCTTCCTATTCCTTTCTCATTTTACTCTTCCTCCTTCTTTCACCACTTCTTACTTTCCCTCCTCCTACCCCCTCTGTTGGCGCTGGGGTGGAACCCTGGCCTTACACACACAAGGCAAGTCTAGTCCTGAGCATCTGGACTGAGCTCTGGACCAAGTCCTGATTCAGGTGTTTTGTGGATAGGTGAATGAGTCCACTAAACGTAAGTGTCTACCTCAGACCCTAGTGATGTGAAGCGAAAGTGCTAATAATATATAAACCCAAGAACAGAGGGGCTGGAGCAATGGCACAGCGGTAGGGCGTTTGCCTTGCACACATCTGACCCAGGAAGGACCACGGTTCAATCCCTCAGCATCCCGTATGGTCCCCCAAGCCTGGAGCAATTTCTGAGTGCAGAGCCAGGAGTAATCTGAGTGTCACCGGTTGTGGCCCAAAAACAAACAAACAAACAAACAAGAACAAAGTCTGGCTTCTCAGTTAGTGCTTGGCTTGACCACAGATCCTTCTATTCAGGACAGGGCAGGAAGCTTAGCATCCATCTGTCTCCATTAGGTCTAAGCTCCCTCCAAGCTCACTCCTAAGGATGGCCAATCCTCTCCACAGCATTGACAATCAAGGACAGTTTTATTACTGAAACAGTTTCCTGGCTTTGTTTGGAGGCCACATCTGGTGGTGCTCAGTGCTTACTCCTTGGATCTCTGCTCAGGGGTCACTTCTGACAGACACAGGGGAGCCAGTTGGGTGCCAGGAATCAAACCCAGGCCTACTGCATGCAAGGCAATCACCTTAACTGTCATTTTATTTCTCCAGCTCCATTGAAATACACTCTGGCCAACCCTCATTTATTTGTTCCGTTTGTCTTGCTGAGAGAATTTCCACCCGCAGCATCCATAATTTGAGGTGAGTTTTCACATACTCACCTCAAATTAATCTCCCCTGGGGGGGCTGCCCCACAGCCCTTTTCCATCAGCTTGTGTGTTTCAGCCCACACTTTTCTCGTAAACTCCTCCATGTCTTTTAAGCATGACCCCCACCCTACAACAGTAGTGGGACCCCCGGTGAGGGCTCACGCATCCTACCCTCCTGGCTGGGTAGGAATGACGTCAACTCCCCACCAAGGCACGTTCCCTGTTTGCCAAGACTCAGCAGGAACATGGAGACAATATCATCCATGATCCATTGTAAACCGAGTTTTTCTAAAGATAGCTCTCCTTGTTGCCCGGCTACAGTGGTAGGGTTCCACAGGGGCTGTTTGGTTCCCGTGGTAACTGAAGTACGCACAGCTCCCCAGCTCTGGATCTTAGGAGACAAACTTTCTGATCCAGGCACTGAGTCCAAGCTCAGCTCTGAAGACACAATTCAAGCTCAGAATCGCTGCTGCTCAGGTCACCTCCACTTGCAATGAGTGTGCTTATAAAATGCATGTTCTTGGATTGCTTTCCAGTCGAACGAACCAGAAAGTGATATGGTAGTAGTCAGTGAGTTCTGGGCTTGGAGGGATGTTCATGGACTGAAATGTGAGGATCCCGCATTGTCTGGTCCCTTCTGAGCTAATCCATTCATGCAGGTTGATTGCTCAGGTCCCAAAGAATCATCATGGAGAATGCTAAAGAGTGCTAAGTTGCACACCTCAGCATATGTGTTCATAGGTATCAGAGTGATGGTACAGTGGGGAAGGCACTTGCCTTGCATACGGCTGACCCAGTTTGACTCCTGGCACCCTATATGGTCCCCTGAAACCTGTCAGAAGTGATCTACATGTACAGAACTAGGCTGGACTGATAATACAGTGTGGTGGTCTTTCATTTCTTTGCTTTTTTCTCAATCCGCCCCCTTCTTTGATGTGGCTGTGATGTTTGGGGGTTGTCTCTTGGGATCTGGGAGTGGGGGGGATTGCTAGGCAGAGAAGAGGGCCAGGTTGATTGTGGGGAAGTGGACCAGGACCCCGGTAGGGGATTCCACACCCCAGCACCTGGCCCTATAGACTGCAGCAGCTGGGAATGTTAATAATGTAAAGGATCCTCACCACACATTCACTATCTGGAATGGGGTGATGGGACCATGACCCATGGAAGGGGGCTGCCTCCGGTATTCCCCTCCCTGCGGCCGCACATTCATCCTAGTTCTCCTGGAAATGAGGTCAGGGAGCACCATGGCCACCAGCAGCCCTGAATGTTGCTTTTCTCTAACTCACAGCTGGCCCCTTAACCAGTGACTCGAGCCCAAGAGGCCTCCTGGAAGAGAACATTCCTGAGATACAAAAGCGGTGCTTGAGTCTCATTGAGGGGCCAGTTTTCTACTCTGCTGTCTGCCTCCAGCTGCTCTGGGAGCACTTGCTCAGCAAGACACAGCATTTTCTGGAAGCGACCATACCCTCTTGGCTGTGCATCAATCAGTGCCCACTGGGATGGAAGGAGCCAGTGGACGCTGACTTGCAGAAATGACTGTTCCCTGATCACTCTCCTCACTGGGCCTCCTAAACAGAAACCAAGTGTACAATGCCTGTTTTCACAGCTCTGCAACTGCCTGCCACCAAGCCAGGCTGCCTGAGTGGGAGAGTGGTGCTGGTGGCTGTTAATGACTTCAGGCTCGATGCATCCTTGGCACAGAGGGAGGGAGGGAGAGAGAGAGAGAGAGAGAGAGAGAGAGAGAGAGAGAGAGAGAGAGAGAGAGAGAGAGAGAGAGAGAGAGAGAGAGAGAGAGAGAGAGAGAGAGAGAGAGAGAGAGAGAGAGAGAGAGAGAGAGAGAGAGAGAGAGCGCTCTGGGCTGGGTGCCCAGACTTGGTATTTGAGGATGACTCAGAAGAGGCTTGATCTGGTTTGGGTCAGGCTGTGCTGTTGGAAGTACGCAAAGCTGCAGCCGTATTGATTCCAAAGCAAGGAAAAAAACCAGTGGCGCTTGCCTGATCGTCAACAGAAGAGTGGACATGGGAGAAGCTTAACTGGAGCCCGCTATGGTAAACCTGAATATTAACTATTAGATCAGGAACCAGGTTCACTACAGAGATGTCTCCCAAGCTCTCAGCCTGGGGCACCTCAGTGAGTAGAGGTAGCCCTTTTGTTGACTCACCTCCACCAGCAGCCCAGCACCATCTTTGTGCTGGGTGTTGAGATCTTCTCGGACCCAGAGTAAACCTTCGCCATTACATTATGTCTTTTAGAAGGAACTAGACTGGGGGTTCAGGGTGAGAGTTTGTAGGAAGTCACCCCTCTAGCACCATATGCCTCCCAACCTCCAGCACTACCCAGGGTGACCCTGGTGGCCCCTGGAACTTCCAGGAACACAGCTGGAGGGTCCCCTAGGAAAATATCAAGTGTTCATTAGTGGTAATGCACATGCCTCATATGCATGAGGCCCTGGTTTGATCCTTGGTCCTGCCTCCCAATATATATATATATATATATATATATATATATATATATATATATATATATATATATATATATATATATATATATATAATAAAAATGGCTGATTGAAAATGGCTGGTATCATTAGGATGGACTTAGAGTGACCATTTGAAGAGCAGAGAGAGTTAATGGGACATACATAATGGGAAATTAGGGATGAAGCTAACAGAACATTTGTTTAAATTCCAGCAGGTTTGTGAGGCAATGCTCATCAGTTTCTGCTTCCTAGATGTTCATTCAGATGGCCAGTTGGACCTGTAAAGCATTCAGGGAGAAAATGACTAATAGAATGATGAGCGGGTTGTGACATTGTTGAAAAATTATTCAGTCATTCCGATAGTGCCTGTTTAGCATCTGCTTTGAGTCAAGTGTTCCTGGACCCACAGAGGGGGCAGACACATATGTGCCTTTTAGCTTAAGTTTCCCTTGCTGAGAAGAAAGATGGAGCAGGATAAGAGAGAGGTGGAGCAGATATACCTGACAGAAAAAGGATCAGAGAAAAAATTGAGATAGGTGAGAGGGTAGAGCATGGCTGGGGTAATATGCAGTAGGATTTATTCCTTATTCTTCACAGAGGAATGCTGAAGAGGCGCTATCTATGTGCAGAACTGGACAAGTGAGGGAGTGTCAGACACAGCAGTCATAGAGAGAGCAGAAGGTACTGAGCTCCAAGACAAGTCCCAGAAGCCATCAGGGACACTTTGGGTGAAAAGGTCTAAGAGGCCACAAACAGGAGAGATGGCTCTGGAATCTGCTGAGTGAACACTGGGAGATCTGGAAGATGCTTCTCCCTGCATCCTTGAGCTGTTTTCTTTGAAGTCTTTTGCCTTCTACATGGGCAGGGGACAAAGACACTACTTGCTCACTCTCTTATATTCTACGTAGCTCTTAAGGAGAGTCCCCTTTTCCTTCTCTGCCTTCCCAGGGGCTTTTACACAGTGAGAAGAGAACCAGTTGACTGTATGTTCCAGCTTTCCCACAGAAACTCTTCTCAGAGCTTGGCATGGACCAATGAGTTTTCAACTCAACCAAAAGGAGTCAGCAGGTAGAGATGCAAGTGTGGGAACAACAACAACAACAACAAAAATACAAAATGAAAAGAAGAGAGAGAATGTACACTAGAAAAGGAACCAAGTATGCAAGTTGGGAGGAATGAAGAAGAGATGGTAGACGAGTTTTCCCTATGTGCCTTCCCCTTTCTTTCCCACTCATGTGACTGAATCAAGCTGCTTGGCAAAAATCATTTTCGTTTCAGCCTCAACTTTGCAATGTTTTGTTTTTTTTTCAAAGGGAGAAAAAGACCAGCTGGCTAAAGTTGAGCTAACTGTTCAATGAACAACACAGACTAAGTTCCTCCCTGGACACTGGGGCCTGTGGAATGCATATTTGAGACTTCCTCACAGGGTGGGGTGCAGCCTCGCAGACCCCCTGTGCTATAGCACAGCTGATTAAATACACGTACAAGGAGACTGTTTTCTCTCCAGCCCTGCTCTTGGCTGACACAAACACTTCTGTAACATAAAGCAAAAACTCAGAAGGTGCTGGGGCAGGCCCTTCTTCTATCTGATCTGTATTCTCAACATCCCAGCCTCCCACTCTGCTCTAAGCTCATTTTCTTTTCATTTAATTTTAATTATGGGGAGTCTGTTTGCTTTGGGGCCACTTCCAGCAATGCTCAGGGGTTACTCCTGGCTCTATGCTCTGGAGTTATTCCTGGCTGACTTGGATGACCTTATGGGATGCTGGAGATCAAACCCAGACCTGCTGCATGTAAAGTAAATGCCCTACCTTCTGTGCTATCTCTCTAGCTCCTCATTTTCTTTTTATACCTTCATTTCATTGCCTAAGTCCTGCTGAGCTGGAGTACTAGAAACCAGTCCCCTAAGTATTTTTGCAATTTTCTGGTAAGTACTGGCAGACTCTGGGGCGGTGCTTGTCACTCCCACCATCTCCTGTCTTGGTTGCTTTTGTGTATGTGGCTGATCCCTCACTCTTTCATACCACCACATACTCTCTGCTCACACCTTGGTGGACAGAGCCCCCTCTTTTATTCTTGCTCATCCTCAAATTGGAGGCAGAGGCCAGTCAAAAAAATTGATTCTTACTAGGGCCCAGTAATAGCCAGTCAACCCAAACCTTTTAGTATCTGGATCTTTAGGGTCACGGAGGGTGAAAGGGTCCTGAGGCTAGGACAAGGTTCCCAAGGCAGAGTTGTTGGGAACTAGGAAGAAATATTTATGCATCTTCCACATAGTCTTCATGACAGAAGCAATAGAGGAGAATGAGCATAGAGCTGGAGTTGAGCATGGAGTGTCAATTTGGTTCTTTTGTTTGTTTGTTTGTTTGGTTGGTTGGTTGGTTGGTTTTTGGGCCACACCTGGCATTGCTCAGGCGTTACTCCTGGCTGTCTTCTCAGAAATAGCTCCTGGCAGGCACGGGGTACCATATGGAACACCGGGATTCGAACCAACCACCTTTGGTCCTGGATCGGCTGCTTGCAAGGCAAACACCGCTGTGCTATCTCTTCAGGCCCATCAATTTGGTTCTTGACCTTCACTGCCTGTCAGAGAGTCCCTTTAAGGAGCCCTGAGGGCTGGTTTTCTCCGCCATGATGCAATCTCTACCCTCAACTATACCTTCTCTCTCAGTTCTTCCTTCCCAGCTCATCTCAGACATTTGGTAGGAGATAGAAAAAGTCTTATCCCAGAAACAGCCAGAGGTGTCACAGTTTAGATATTATTGTCTTTGTGAAGCATAGCAAGAGTCTACCAGCTTTCATTTTAATATAAACCAATAGAGAGTCTGGAATATTTTTCTCTATTGCAGAGAAGTTTATCCCTGGGTGGAATCTGGCCCAAGCCCTAGGGCAAATATACCACTTACAGACATTTAAGTATTTTATTTGAAGACTGCCAGCTGAGTTGATATGATGTTAAAAGATTTGGACCAGACCAAGCCCCTGCCCTGCCTCCATGCCAGCTGCCTCCATCACACAGCATCACCATTTCTCCAATGGCCCTGCCTCATCACTGACTCTACAACTCCCTTTGGGGGCACCAATCTAACCAAACTTCAGGTACACTGGTATTTGGGCTGATATCACCAGGACTTTTTGGAGCAAGTACAAGCACCCTCCCCCATATCTCTTCTTCCAGGAAGCCTGGCAGCAAAGTACACACCCCTAGAAATCTCGGTATCAGTAATAGTGCTTTGAATTTCTGGACAACTTTATCCATTTGATGCTATCATCTCTATAGGAATACACATTTAACAGAATAAACAGCTAACAATAGAGCTTACTAAACCTTCTGCCATTGTTTTAATGACTTCATTGGAATACAATAATTTTCACAAATGTGCTTGATACTATACTTTCTCTTTTAACTTTGTTCTCTTCCATTTTATTTTTTTCTATGTTAACTATGCAATGCATTTTCTTTAAATAATTTTAAAATACCATTTGGGCCAGAGAAATAGTATGGTATGGCTCTTGCTTTCCATGCAGTCAACCAGGGTTGATCCCTGGCAGCTCATAAGAAGCCCCAAACACCACCACAAAAGATTCCTGAGCCCAGAGCCAGAAGCAAGTTCTGAGCACTTCAAGGTACAACCCAACTCCTTCCAGAAGTTTTAATGATTTTGTTGAGGTACTCTGATTTATAGTAGTCTTAATATTCATGTTTTGGGCATATAAACATGCCCAACAGACAGAAAGTAAGTCTCACTCCACTCCAATCCCAGGTCCATTTTTCTCCTTGAACCTCTTCCCCAGCCTTACTCTGCAGTTGGCAAATTCCATACTGTTAGCAGAATCTCAAGGTTTGTGCCTGATAGGGTCTTAGGGTCTGTCTTGCTGTGCTTTCTTTATGCTCACATATGAGTCAGAGCATCTGGGGATTTTCCCTTCTAGCTCACTTCTCTTAGCATGACATTTTCCGGTTCTGTTCAAGGTGTAGTGAAGTTCCAAGTTTCTATTTTATAGCTGAGTAGTTTTCCTTTGTATCTGTCACCCAACATTTCTCAATCCTCTCCTCTATTGGTGGACACATGGCTGGTTTCTAGAGCTTGGCTGCTACACTTAATGCTTCACACTAATGTACCAAGTGTGTACAACTTTCAAATGAAAGTTTTTGAGTTCTTGAAATAGAAGACAAAGAGTAGAATGGCTGCATTCTCTGGAAATCTTTTTTTTTTTGAGGGGTGTCCTTATTTTTTTCCCTATAGGCCAGACCAGTTTCCATTCCTGTCAGTGGAACAAGAAAATGAATGAAGTTTCCTTTGTTACCACAGCCCCACTAACACTGGCTGTTTCAGAACCAGTAACTCATTCTCACTTGTGGGAGGTGACCTCTCTTTGTGGTTTGGATTTTATTTCAAGGCGAAATCAGTGATAAGAAACACTTTAAAAAAAAAAAAAGATTTATGCTATTTTGGGTTCTATTTTAATTACTTTATTTAAATACTATGGTTATAAGTTTGTTCATAATACAGTTGTTCTTTTTTTCACAGTTACAAAATTGTTCATGATTGAGTTTCAGTCACCTGTGCACATTTTCTGTCATCAATATCTCCATTCCCCTCCCAGCCTCCACTTTGTCCTCTCCCCTGCCTGACTCTAGCACAAACATTTCTCATCTCTGTGTCTCCCTTCCTTTTTTTTTTTCTTTTAAATACTGTGGTTTGTGATATTTTTCCTAAAGGGGTATCATGCCTACACATTCCCTCCTCTCAGCACCCAGTTACTATTCAGAGTGATCATTTCCAACTCTTGTTGTCACAGTGGTCCCTTCTCTGCCCTAACTGTACTGCCCCACTCTTTGTAATAAGCTTCCTATCATAAACTGGTCCTCCTGGCCCTCATCTCTATTGTCTCTGGATAGTATATATTTTATATACCACAAATAAATGTGATTATTCTATGTATTTCTGACTCATTTCATTCAGCATAATACTCTCCATATCCATTCAAGAAACACTTTTTCATGGGTCTGTTGGCCACCATGCTGCAAATCATATGATTTCAGGCGCAAGGAAGCCAAGAACTGAGAAATAGGTGCTGAAGTGTATGAGATGGAAACTGTCCCTGGCAAGGGAGTCTTGATCTTCCTCTGGGACTTTCCTTAAAGACCTGCCCTTCAAAAAGTCGTTCTAAAATGAAACCTTGATTTTGTGGCCTGGTTTCTTCATGCATTCCAGCAACTTGCTACTGTTTTTCAAAGTGAATCTAAGTTCTGTGTCTGGCTCACCAAGGTCACCATAAACTTGCAACTTCTGTACCCAAAAGAGGTGAAATGAATCAAAGAGCAACTGGGAGAAAATCATGTTGTGAAAATCCAGGAACTTTATGGAAAATAGTTTTGATGAAATAAATTTAAAGTCCAGGGCAAGGGTTCAAAAGATAGTTATAGTAGGTAAGGTGCTTGTCTTGCACACAGTCAAGCTGGGTTTGATTTCTGGCATCCCATTCTGGTTACCCAAGCATACCCAGGAGTAATTACTGAGTGCAGAACTAAGAATAACCCCTGAGTACCACCAGGTGTGTCCCCAAAAACCAAACACTAAAGCTAAAAATAAAATGCAGAAAAAAAGATCTTTCAGACCGTTGATGGTGATGATGCCAAATAAGATAAGAGCTTCTTTAAAAGAAACTGAATCAGCAAAACCCAAAATATGAATAACAGCAATTTGAATCTTTTTTTTCCTGATTTGTAGTTCTACTACATTTTGCAGAGAATTTATCAAAGATGGAAATCACTTTAAATTTTTATTTTTTTATTTTTTTATTCTGACAAAAAGGAGGTTTTATTTTTTTTACATTTGATTAATTCTAATAAATTTAAACAAATGCATTGCAGTTCATGGAAATGTCCCTTAAAGAATGCATAATTTCATGAATATATGGTGTTTATTATTATTTTAAAAAGCAGCTAGAATTAGAACATGCGTTTAAACCTTCTTTTGTTGGTGTCAAATCAATAATACAGGGTAGAGTGCCTGCCTTACATGGATTCAATTCTCCACATCACATCCATGCAGTCCCTGATTGATTTTACTATTTAAGCACCGTTGATATAAAATCATTCATGATTGAGTTTCAGTTATAGAATGTACACCATGCTTTATCAGTACACATTTCCCACCACCAATGTCCAGTTTCCTTCCCCCCACTGCCTCTGGAGGCAAGCATTTTACTTCTGTCTCTTTCTATCTATCTATCTATCTATCTATCTATCTATCTATCTATCTGTCTCTCTCTCTCTCTTTCCCTCTCTTCCTTAAAATATTTTATCACTTTTATTTCTTATTCAAAACGCAAAACTATTTTAGAAGTCCAGGAAAAACTAGCTAAGAGAAAAAAATTTAAATTACCTATACTTTCCACACTTTGGGTAGCTATTCTTATTATGGCATACATATAAGCACATGGACACACAATGTCTATTCCTGACCATGGCCAGGGATCATGTGAGTGACCACAGAGACAGGAATAGTTCCTGAGCACCACTGAGGGTGGCCTAACCCTCCCCCCACATCCCAAATCTCCCAAAAGACAAATTGGTTGGCTTCATCATTTCCCAGAAGACCTTCTCGCTGGGTGTTCACTTGGCAATGATTCGCACTTATTACCCCCCAGGAATTGCAGCCCCCGTGGTCTCCACTGAGGATTCACATGCCAGAAAGTTCTAGATCTGTGGAGAGGAAACCCATTATCTAGGTCAGAAGTCCAGCCGCTTGTTCCATCTCACTCTACCGTTCAATGCTTCAGTCTAATTAGAGAGGTGTTAGGCCCAAGACATTGAGTCACAAGAGCGGGGAGATCCCAATCATCTTTCGAAGGCCCCCCTTTCTGCCGAGGGCTTTTGATGGGGGACTCCCCACTGTCAAGAAAGGGAAAGTGAAGGTGGGACTAGGCTGCTTCCTGTGGGCTTAGGCCTCATGGCTCTCTAGTCCTTGGTGCTAATCACAAGCAGCGAGTACACTCATTTGTACCCACAGATATAGTTGCACCCCACTTGGAAGCCTCTGGGGAGGCATTAATGGAAACTCAGTCCTCTCACAAAGCTTGTTCCTCACCAGAACCACACCATGGAGCTTGCCTGAGCAAACTAGGAAACTGACAGATTCATTTAACAACACTTTCACAGTGACAGCATAGAGGTGCCTGGTACCAGGGGGACAATGGAGGCCAAGGACAGTGATAAATGCCCTCTCGTCACATAAGGGAGTAAACCCAGGAGGACTGCCTGTAGATGAGCATCAGGAAGTGTTTCCCCAGCAGAGACTCACCCTATGAGATGGTGTGTGAGCACTGTGGGGAATAAGGCCTGTGCAACTTGAGAGAGTGGCCGAAAGTAGCCAAACATTTGCAATTTATTGACGGCTTGAGACCACCATGCTGTCTTTGCAACAACAGCAGGAGTACCTCCTGCTTTCTGTGGGGACTGGTACTGTGTCCCCTTTGGGGAAGCAGATGTCAGGTGTTTGGTGGACCTTCTCACTGACCCTTTAAGATATTTGTAAAGAAGGAAGGAATCCCCAAATTTAGATGCCTAATTTTAATGGCCTGCAATATGGTCTTTATAAAAAATAGAAGAAGAAGAAGAAGAAGAAGAAGAAGAAGAAGAAGAAGAAGAAGAAGAAGAAGAAGAAGAAGAAGAAGAAGAAGAAGAAGAAGAAGAACAACAACAACAACAACAACAACAACAACAACAACAACAACTTGGAACAACTCTGCTAAAATTCACAGCACCCTCTCTTAAAGCAGAATTTTTTTCCTCTTAGTACATCTTGAAGTCCTTGGGAGTTAATCATGCAGCTGTTATAATACTCTACATTGCAATGATGTAAAGTAAAGCCGTCAACTCATGTCTGCCGCATGTCAAATATTATCTGGTGGAGGATCTCAGATAACCCAGGTGTGTTTCTCTTTGACACCCACACCTCCCAGCCCCCTTCAAACACCAGCCTCCACTAGGCACCTGGGACCCTAAGCCACCAGTTGTCAAGATTCAGCTGGGGGCAATCCATTTCCTGTCGCTGCTCACAGGGTGCCTGAACCGTGATGTTCCGTTAGCTCAGTGGGCAGTGAAATGTCACCTCCGGTGTCCCTTTGCAGTTTCCCAGCTGGGGGGTGGGGGAAAGTCTGGGACTCCTCCTTGCCCTGGTCTGTGGGCAGACACCCCTTTCAATTGTGGCCTTTCTTACTGTCTGGCACACAGAAATAGCAACACACTGTCTCCTCAGACTCCTCCAGAGCACGAACATCTAACCCCCATTGCTAAATCGGGGCTGCCACCCTGAGCCCTAATTTGCAAACAAGAACTATGTTCAAGATGAAACCCCACTCCTTAGAGACAGATGCTTTGTGCCCTTGGCCTCCTGTGTCCCCACACCCCACTTTTGGGAGGTTACACCTAGCAGTATTCATGGCTTACTCCTGACCGCACGCAGGAATCACTCTTGGTGGGCTCAGGGGACTATATCCGCTGCCAAAAATCAAAACCAGGTTGGCTGCATACAAGAGAAGCACCCTACCCACTGTACTCTCTCTACAGCCCCCTGCTTCCATTTTTCTACTTATCTCCTTTGCAACCGCATTCAACCAGCTCTGCTGAAGTGCAGGGTCTTACACTCAACATTCGAGGGTGAATTCTTTGGCTGCAGAAGCTGAGATGCTTCAGCTCCCCGGAACTTTATGGGTTGTGTAGGGGAAAGCCTATCTGCACTTGACTGTGGGGTACCCAGGATGGGGGAATCTGTGGTCACCTGTCCCCCACCTTGAAGTGGTGCATGCAGAGAATGCAGTCAGTGGTGCCACTTCTTGTCTTGTTTTGTCAGGTTCCTGAAATGTCTTCTTTCTGTTTTTGAAACTTAGGAAATTTTTCCTGGTTCTTGCCCCCAGAGGGTGGAGTGGGAAGTTGGCACTCTCTCTCTCTGTCTCTCTCTGCCTCTCTCTGTTTCTCTGTCTCTGTCTCTGTCTGTCTCTGTCTCTCTCTGTCTCTCTCTCTGTCTCTCTCTCTGTCTCTCTCTCTGTCTCTCTCTCTGTCTCTCTCTCTGTCTCTCTCTCTGTCTCTCTCTCTGTCTCTCTCTCTCTGTCTCTCTCTCTCTGTCTCTCTCTGTCTCTCTCTCTCTCTCTCTCTCTCTCTCTCTCTCTCTCTCTCTCTGGTTGCTGGCTTTCTTCTACACTACACAGTGAAGTGCCAGTTCGTTCCTGCTACATTCAGAGGCTGCTGCTTCATGACTCATAAAAACTTCCAGGAAACCCTGCCCTTGGTGTGTCTGCATAGCTATGAAAGCTTCCCTTCAATGATCCCCCCTTTGCCCTCTTCATCCTCCTAGGAACCATACCCCACATCAGGATTTGCCATTACTGTGAGCAGAGAAGACCTAGGAGGAAAAGGGTCTAGCTGGGACCATCCCCCAAAAGCCTTTTCTTTTCTTTCCCCTTAGGACTGAGCTGTGTTGAACTCAGGAGAAGCTGCTCAGAGACCCAGGTTGTGATGATGAATAAAGTGAATGATCAGCACAGCCCATTCCACAACCCTACATACGTCTGAAGCAGGTAGATAAGGAAGACACCCCCCCCCATGGTGAAGAATTCTTGGAAATAATGAAACCGACTAGTCTTAAAAAATTGACTAGTGACCAAGATTTAATAAGATCTTCAACTGAAGCCAAAATAGATGCAGAGAAGATTGGGTCCCCCCACCCCAATTCTCGGCAAAGGAAGGCCAGGGAAGTAATATCAAGAAACAAGACCATTGACAATCCCCTAACAACAGGACATTATTTTTTCCTATGTAAAAAGCCCTAGGGGGGCAGGTTGGGAGAAACTCTACATAAGCAAACTTGGAACAAAGGAGATGAATATGTCATGTGCTCCCTAGGATCAGGCACATTGTCTCCACAAGCACATATGGCCTGCAACTTCTCTCTGGAGATGTGGACTTTCCTACTTTAACTCTGGGGTGTTTCTATGGCTCTTTCCACCTTTGGATAAGCCCATATTCTCCTATGAGCATGAACCTTTCCTTCTCCTTACTCACAACCTTCAAATACCTCTTTTTTTTTTTTTTTTGGTTTTTGGTTTTTGGTTCACACCCGGCAATGCTCAGGGGTTACTCCTGGCTCTATGCTCAGAAATCGCCCCTGGCAGGCTCAGGAGACCATATGGGATGCCGGGATTCAAACCACAGTTCTTCTGCATGCAAGGCAAACACACTAACTCCATGCTATCTCTCCGGCCCCAAATACCTCTTTCTTACATCACTGCTCATCTCCTCCTGAAATTTTTTTCTGTGAGGGAAGGTGACAGATCTGAAAGACCTGCCCAAGATCTAGGCTGACTTTGCTTTCGTTGTCAGAGCAAGGCCCATGGCCCTAATTTTCCCCAGCCACTTCCCCAGGGGAGACAGAGGTGGGTAGAAACAAAACCACAGCTTCCTTTCTCAGGGCCATGGCCTCTCTCCTCCCTACTTTACATAAATCACCTAGGGCCCTCCATGGGGATCACATCCACAGAGGAATCCAGTAGTATCGGGATGTCAAAGGTACACCCCACATCATGCTAAGCCTTCTCCAAGCCAGGCATTCCCTGCAAGAATCTAGGATACAGGTGGGATTAGCAGCTGATCAGCCCGTGAGACTCTGATAGAGACCACAGAAGAACCAGAGAGAGGCCTCTAAGTGGGTACACTCAGGTCCCCCTGGTCCACTCCTTGCACTCTCAAGGTTTTTATTTCAATTTGTTTGTGCTCTGGTTGTACTCAGGGCTTATTCTTTGTTCTGTGCTCAGGCATCACTCCTGGGGGACCCAGGGACCATATGAAGTGCTATGGGTCAAACCTGGGTCTGCCCCATACAAGGCAAATGGACTACCCACTGCTCTATCTCTCTTCTCTCTGTCTCTCTTGGGGTTTGTTCCTGGCAGTGCTCTGGGAACCATGCATTACCAAGGATGGAGCCTGGAACCTGGGCCTCTTGCATTCAAAACCTGTGCTCTGATCCTTCCCCCTCTCTTTTTAATTTAGACTAGACTGACACCGCCCCCACCCACACCCTTTTCGAAATGCAAATCCAGTCCCTGTGAACAAAGAACCCAAACCTGGGCTTCTCCCCAGTTCTCCCTTAGAGATGTCCCATCTCCATGGCAACTAGTAGAAAATGCTGGAACTCAGGAAAGTAGAAAGTTGATACCTCCAGAAGATCCAGGTTCCTGCACCCCCCCTTTCATAGAGTTCATTGGGTCATATTAGCCCCTAAAATGCCCAGAAATGTTGGAGACAAACTGAAAAATTGAAGAGGCCTCCAACAGTAAGAAGAGAAAACTGCAACATTGAAGTGAATGAAAATTTGATGAAACACCCAGGAAACAACATGCTAAGTTCACTTATACATTTGGAGTGCATAACAAATCCCTGATGCTTAACAACAGCAAACCAGTTCTTTCCACACTGCACAATATTATTTTATTTGCACAAGGGTGGTGAGGATTTGGGAAGAAAGTTACGTCAAAAGCAGATAGTAAGCTTATGGCATTTTTTTTTTATTGTTTGATTGGTTTTTGGTCCACATCCGGCAGTGCTCAGGGATTACTACTTGCTCTGTACTCAAAAATCACTCGCTGGAGCAATAGCACAGCTGTATGGCTTTTGCCTTGCACACTGTCAACCCGGGATGGACCCAGGTTCAATTCCTGGCATCCCATATGGTTCCCGGAGCCTGCCAGGAGAGATTTCTGAGCACAGAGCCAGGAGTAACCCCTGAGTGCTGCTGGCTGTGGCCCAAATAACAAACAAACAAACAAAAAGCATTAAAAAAAAAAAAAAACAAGATAGCACAGCGGCGTTTGCCTTGCAAGCAGTCAACCCAGGACCTAAGGTGGTTGGTTCGAATCCCGGTGTCCCATATGGTCCCTCGTGCCAGCCAGGAGTGATTTCTGAGCAGATAGCCAGGAGTAACCCCTGGGCACCACCGGGTGTGGCCCAAAAACCAAAAACCAAAACAAACAAACAAACAAACAAACAAATTCATTCCTGGAAGACTTGGGAGACCCTATAGGATGCCAGAGTTTCAACCCTAGGTCAACCACATGCAAGGCAAACACTCCATCTGCTGTGCTATTGCTCCAGGCCCCTAAATACTCATTTTTTAACAGCCCAAATGATACCTGTTCTTATCAAGGAACTATTGAATGCATGATATGTGGAGGGTTTTGCATTTGGGGGATTTGGAGCTAAGGGGAGCATCACTCGTAATCCTTTCCTTTTCCCAAACTTGCCCATGCTCAAGGAGTGAGAGTCATAAAAAGTTCTGCCAGTGGCCATTAGCTCTGGAATTCTTTTTTTTTTTATTTTTTTCGGTTTTTGGGCCACACCCGGTGATGATCAGGGGTTACTCCTAGCTATGTGCTCAGAAGTCGCTCCTGGCTTGGGGGACCATATGGGACGCCAGGGGATCTAACTGCAGTCCGTCCTAGGCTAGCGCTGGCAAGGCAGACACCTTACCTCTAGTGCCACCGCGCCAGCCCCAGCTCTGGAATTCTTAAGGAATAACTTCAGTGATAACAAATAAAGGAGGTTTAATGAGCTCAGAAAAGTGATGGTGCAGGTAGTCAACAAAGTACAAGTATGAGAGACTGCCTGAGCTCCAAGCCAAAACTAGACACCAAGACTTAGAGGCAACTTTAAAGAGGGAGTGAGTTGAATTCCCTGTAGGGAAAGGATGAGAGCTGCAAGAAGCCAGGTGGACCCAGTCCATGGGAGTGGGGCACATTCCAGGTATATCCCCTCACTTTCCTCTTCCCCTACTGTGGGCTCAGAAACCCTAGCGAAGTGGCTGCTCCCCATCTCTTAGATCAGGACCTAAGGTTTCCTAATTAAAGAGCTGGAGAGGCAGAGGGCTGGCATTTGGGTCACTGAGTTAGGATTATAGAGAGTAGTGACATCCCTGAATGCTGAAGAGAGAACCATGGCCCTGTGACTGGAGGAAGGACTGGGTGTAGGAAGGACTCCTCCAGGGAATGTTCTGGCACAAGAGCTCCTCCGTAGTGGGGAGTGTCTCTACCTGTAAAGGTATGTCTCCATTTATTAAAGAAGCACGCACCAGACATGGCTTTGGCTTTCTTGGTGCAGTGCCTAATTTTCCTCCCAAGAAATATCTGCCAGAAGGCCTGTTTGGAGAACTCAATTATTGCCCCTTGCGTGGATCACTGGCGATATTTCTATCATACTTCTTACATGGTAGTGACTTAACATTTTCCCTTTAATTCGTTTCTACTATACTACAGAAATTTGGCCTTAGCTATCCTGCAGTCATTAAAGGAATTTCAGTACCAAAGCAAGCTGCTAGAAGTTCCCTGCTGGCTTAGTATATTTGCAACTCAAAGTTCAGCCAGCTACCTCTCAGTCAGCCCTTTTACTTTGGAAGGCCAAGTCAAAACATAGCATCTTCTAGACAATGGTCTTCTCTCCCTGCCTTTGAGCTCAACAGCAAAATGATTTCTGCATCAGGGACTTTCCTTGTCACTTTGAATACCTGCTTACAAACAGGTTTTGTCAGTGTAGAATTAGGCTATTTGGGGCCGGGAAGGTGGCGCTAGAGGTAAGGTGTCTGCCTTACAAGCGCTAGCCAAGGAACGGACCTCGGTTCGATCCCCCAGCGTCCCATAGGGTCCCCCCAAGCCAGGGGCGATTTCTGAGCACATAGCCAGGAGTAACCCCTGAGCATCAAACGGGTGTGGCCCAAAAACCAAAAAAAAAAAAAATGAATTAGGCTATTTTACTAGGTATAATTCTGTACCCCTTTCTTTAGTGTTATTCTCTTTCTATTACCAGATCATAGGAAGTGTGTCTTAGGCCCTAGCTAGAATACTATTTCCCTCAGGTTAAGAATATTTGTTATTAGGAGAAAACCAGGATTTTTTGCTATCCCTTAATTTACATCAGTAATGACCCCGAGGGCCAGCAACTTCTTTGATATGTAAGAATTTTTTTAATTTAATTTTTATTTTGATCATAGTGTTTTTTTTTTGTTTTTGTTTTTGGGCCACACCCGTTTGACGCTCAGGGGTTACTCCTGGCTATGCGCTCAGAAATCGCCCCTGGCTTGGGGGGACCCTATGGGACGCCGGGGGATCGAACCGCGGTCTGTCCTACGCCAGCGCTTGCAAGGCAGACTCCTTACCTCCAGCGCCACCTTCCCGGCCCCTTATTTTGATCATAGTGGCTTACATTTGTTGACAATAATATTTTAGGTACATATTTACATAAAATCAGGGGGGATTTCCATCACCAATTTGTCCTCCCTACACCTCTGTTTTTGTCCTACCTCCCATATGCTCTTCTTGAACTGGATATTTGATATGTAAGAATTTAGTCTTCCTTTTATCCTCTAAGTCCTAACTGAAACCTATTCTATTCTAAGATTACAAAATACCTAAAGCTATGTGTATTTTGTTCTAATCAATGTACATTGCATTTCTTTCATGTCATAACTGCCTTTTTTTTCCCTTTATATACTCCCTTGCCTGAAGATTAAATCTGTCGCACTCTTGCCAGAAATGTGTTGACCCCACACATACTGCGTGTGGTATCATTATTTCATATTTCATATTCGTCCACCTCGTGTTCCTGCTTACTCCCAGTGAGGATTTACGGACCCCACTAAGATCTTGCTTAGGGATGCAGCACGTCCCCAGCAGGGGAGGGAGAGAAACCTGCCTCCTATATGGGCATTTCTCCCCGCACTATCACTATCACAGCTTTCAGAGTTGTCAACCCTCCCAATTCTTGAGAGACAATAGAATAGCAGAAAACTTTTGTTTTCCATGCAGCTGATCCAGGTTCACCCAGAGTGCCTCAAGCCTCCCCAGGAGTGATCCCTGAGCACAGAGCCAGGAGGAAGTCCTGAGCACTACCAGGTGAGGCTCCCAAAATAAGCAGACAAGACAAATAGAAGTCTGTTTGGTGACAGCAATCAAGAGTTATGGAAACAGAGTTAAGTGAGCATTTTTCCTGTGGAATCAAGAGCCCGTTGAGTTTATTGCAACTATAAAGACTTTGCTTTGCTCCCCACTGCCCTGAAGGGGCCCACCTTAGGACTTCTGAGACACCTCCAACGATGCCTCTCTGAGCTCAGCCTTGGGCGCACAGCACCTATATGACCATCTGGAAGCCATCTCAGCCTTCACACATCCCCTATATTGTGTGCTGGCCGTCCCTCCTTCTGGCTGTTTAGTCATTCTTGAAAGTTCTCTTTATTTCTGAACTCCAGGTCCCACTACCCCTCTGCCCCTCTTTTCCTCACCTGCTGAGGTCCCCACCATTATCCTGAGTATGCCCTGCCAGGCATCCAGCTCAGCCCTGTACCCCACCAAGTGTCTCCTGGTTCACTTCCCTCCAGCTAAGGGTCTCTCTGCCAAAACTGATGTCCAGCTCACCTCATCTGGAGAAGTCCCCACTCCTAACCCCACCTGTGTGCATGTCCCCCTCTCTGTGACCCCTTTTTTAGTAGCATTGCTGCAGAGCGAATCCCAGGGTGGCCTCAGCTGGAATTTCACCTTTCAGTCAGTCTTGATAAAGCTCCAGTTCCTTCCAGATAGACATATCTGATTCTGCTAGTTCTGCTCATTTCTGCCTACTGTGCCCCTATCCCAGACCTATCTACAGGGTCCACATACCCCACTTTGTGTTGAAGAGACTTGTTTAGGAGGGAGGTATACAGGAGTTATATGTATGTGTCACATGGTATATGTATGTGTGACCATATGCCCATCTATATAATGCATGTGTTTATGCATCTGCGTATTGTGTTCATATAAGAATGTGTCTCTGAATATTTGCATCATATAGAAAGGAGGGAGTGGAAAAGATAGCATGTCTTTGAGCAGGGCAGACCTGGCTGGGCTCCAGAGCCTTATGCGTGGAACTGTGTCTTGGGGGGTATCCCAAGATATTGGGAATACCCACCTGCAGGGAAATCACCTTCTAGACCCTCTCAAGCCCAAATAGGCCAATAGTTTCATCCCCACTGTTCAGCTAAGACATGAATGAATGAGTGCAAGGCCTTGTGTCCCAGAGAAAGCACCTCAACTTCACCCCAAACTGTAACCCTGACCAACCAGTGTGCCTTGTCTTTGGTGACCAGAGTAACAGCCCTCCCCCCCACCACTGCATCTCTGATAGGTGAAGAGTCACTGACCTTGGCTCCAAACCCAATGAGGGGTTATAGGGGAACTGACCGTGTGTACCCCAGAAGTGGTGGTGGTGGTGGTGGCCATGGCCAGCTGTATCCTAGGGAAGAAAGAGGAAAACAGCAGCTATGTGGCCTCAAAGGGATCCACTGAGCATCTCCAGGGACATTTCTTCAGGGGCATCAGATATGTTTAGAAGGTTTTTGGAGACATGAATGTCAGCTGGTCAGCACAGGGCCACCTGTAGCACCTCCTTCTGCACACGGTGCTGGGGAGGGTTGGGGTTTGAGGCCAGTCTTGTTAGTTGGGGAAGGGCACAAGTGGATCTGTCTTGTCCTCTGTTGGAGTCCCTAGTGGACTTAACATTGAGCTCATTAACAATGCAGCATTTAAAGAAACATTGACAAGGCAATACTCTGGGGAGTGGGAGGGTGCAAGGGAGAATAAACACCTTTAAATGGGTAGTGCAGCTACCCATTTAAAGATGTATCTTAAAAACCCATGGTGAAAAATTATTTTTATCATTCCAAACAGAAGCACTGGAATTATCATGCAAGGCCACCTACTTCGCCCCTCCAACAGACTCCCGTTACTTGGAATCTGTCTGTGAATTTGACTGAGTTATTCCTCCTCATATTTATCCTCTGGTGTCTGGCTTATTTCACTTAGTGTAGAGTTTTCAAGGCTCAGGCATATGGAAGAAAGGACCAGAATGTATTCTTTACATTATTGAATCGTATTCCACTGTATGTCCTCACCCTGGTGGACTGGTTTACAATGGCTCATTCATTTATGGACAGCTGAATGTTTCTTTCTTTTTTCTTTTTTTTTTTTGAACTTTGAAAAACTTTTATCTTAAAAATTACATTACAAAATGTTCCTCAGGAAGCTGCAGAGTTGACCCTAAGTATTAGTAAAATCTATAAATTTTAGAACTGAAAGAAAAATTGTGAAGTTCATATACTTCAATTAATGTTTTTTTAAATAATTTTTATTGTTGATTTTGTGTATGTGTGTATATGGTTTGGTCTTTGTTTTTTTTTTGTTTGGTTGTTTTTCTTTCATTTTTAGTGCTGGTTGGGGGCTGCCTAGGAGTGAAAGTGGTAAAATTAGAGGCAGAACTTCTGAATGACCAATCTAGGAGCCGGTTGTAATCACAAAGGTAAAACAGCACTAGGTCATGAGAGCAAGTCAGATCAGATTGCTTAAGCAGGAATTAACTGAGGTCGCAGAGACAATTAATAAATGTATGGAACTTTGAAAAAAATGTATATTAACTATATTAATCACTGATTGTGCCAACTACATATGGATTAGCAACCATTGTTGTGCGTTAGATGAAAAATGTTTTCCTAGAAATTATGTACCCTGGATCTAGCCTCTTAGAGCTCTCTGTAAACTGAGTTCCAGGCTGAACCCATTTGTAGTGATGGCCAGGTCATCACTTTGCATGTATGATGAAGGTGGGTTGCCCTTCTACTACTTGGTTGCCACCAGTTTCTTGGTCAGATTTCTGTAACAGTGTGATGCAACAGGGATTGAACCGGGGGTTCCCACTTTCAAAAGAAAGCATTTTGAGCTATTTCCCTGTCCCTTACCATTTCTACCCTAATAATTCTGAATATTGCTGTAATGAGCACTGACATACAGGCCTCTGTCTGGGTCCTTGTCTTCAATTTTTGGGAGGTAGGAACATACCAGAAATGCAATTGCCAGATTATGTGGTACTTCTATGTGTAGCTTTGGAGAAACCACTAAAAAACTTTTCATGTCATACATGCACAAATAGAAGAGGTTCTCATTCCTACATTTGCTTGCCAATAAGGGTTATTTTCTGTCTTGCTTTTGTTCTTGAATTGAGAACTGGTACTTCCTTAGAGTTTCAATATGCATTTCTCTAATGACTATTGCTCTGAGCATTTTTTTTTTCAGCTTGTTGACCTCTTGGCTAACTTCTACTGAATAGAACCTGCTTAGTTCTTTATTTTTATTTTTGGCAGCACTCAGAGATTACTCCTGGATGTGCACTCAGAAATTACTCCTGCAGGCTTGGGGGACTGTATGAGATGCCGGGGATCGAACATAGGTTGGCTGAATGCAAAAGAAATATTCCCCTAGCTATTGCTCAGGCTCCTACTTAATTCTTTTCAATGTCTAAGTTGATTGCTTTTTTATTTGTTTTGGTTTTTTTGGGGTCATACCCGGTTATGTTCAGGGATTACTCCTGGCTCTGCACTCAGAAATCGCTCCTGGATAGGGATACCATATGGGGCACTGGGGATCGAACCAGGTCTGTTCTGGAACTGCTGCATGCAAGGCAAGCACCCTACCACTGTGCTATCTCTCCAACCCCAAATTGCCCTTTTTAAAGCTATTTTCATTAAGTGACTGAAGTTCTGTATGTACTATGCATATTAACCCCTCATCATATGTATGACTTATATACTATGAACCATCTTTATTTTTTGCATTATATCTTTAGTTGCAGCAAGTTATTTATTTTAACAAAGTCAAGTTTTTTTTATTTCCTTTTGCCTTGCTTCTGGTGTTATAAAATTGTCAGATATATTGTTATAGATACTTTTCCTGATTTTTTTAAAATAAGAGTTGTATCTTTTTAACCACTAAGTGTAGACTTTAGATCCTTTTGAGTTCAGTGCTATATGTAATTAGTGTAAGATAAGAGCTCAACTTTTATTGATCTTATATCCGGTGAATTTATAAATAGCTAATATCAATAGCTAATAATGGCCTTGTGAATTTGTTGGGGTTTTCTATCTACACAGCCATGTGTAATTAGAGATAGACTTGCCTCTTCCTTTTTTTGTTTTTGTTTTTGTTTTTGGGTCACACAGCAGCGCTCAGGGGCCACTCCTGGCTCTAAGCTCAGAAATCGCTCCTGGAAGGCTTGGGGGACCATATGGGATGCCGGGATTCGAACCACCGTCCTTTTGCATGCAAGGAAAATGCCCTACCTCCATGCTATCTCTATGGCCCCGCCTCTTCCTTTTTAATTTGGAAACCTTTCCTTTATTTTATAGTCTCTCTTAATTTTATGAAATATGGAGAGCATAAAAACCGGCTAACCTTTGCAAAAGCTGGCTCCCTGTGTGTGACACCAGGCGGGGAAAATCCGCGAAAGTACACCGGCCCAGTGGGGCTCAGCTGTGAAAGACTGTGAGTGTGACCTGTCTATGTCTGTCTACTGTCCTCTTGCGTGAAACTCTTGCGAGTGGGGCAAAAAGAGGCTCAGAGGAGCACGGCCGCTCCGCTTCGCTACGCGGCCGTGCACTCTTTCTAAGGAAAGAACTCCATTGCAACAAGAAGGAAAAATCACACTAAGAACGGCGCTATATCACAGAAGCAAACATTTCTCTCTGGACTGTCTTCTCTGTTGCATGCTCGGGCCTAAGATTTGACCCAGTGTGAGGCTTCATCCACGGAGGACTCCCCTCCCTTAGAGGCAAGTCAGCCCATCCAGAAAGGGAGGAGCCAGAGGAGTGTGCTGCCTACATCATATAGACAATGAATACCACTACAACACGTAGAAAAACCCACAATACAAGTGTGACAATGGGGAAACAACGCAGGCCAGCATCAGACATAGAGAATGAAGATGACAATTCTGAGGACCAGATAATGACTGAACAACTAATCAATCTCTCAGATAAGGACTTTAGACTAGCAATATGGAAGGTGCTCAACAGACTCCAAGAAACCATGGATCGAGTTGAACAGAACACAAATAAGAACCAAGAAAATATGAAGGCAGAAATGACAAAACTCCAAACTGAAATAACATGTCAACTAACAGGACTGAAAAAGTCAGTAAACGAAGTGAATGACAAAATGGATAAGCTCTGGGACAGGGTATCAGAAGCTGAGAATAGACTTGGTGCTGTGGAAGATGAGATACATAACAATTCCATACAGCAGGAGAGATTGGACAAAAAACTTAAAGCAAATGAGCAGACAATGGAAAAATTAGTCAAAGAATGGGAACAGACGAAAATAGAAGTCTATGATAAGATCAACAGAAACAACTTAAGAATCATTGGAGTCCCAGAGACCCAGGAAGAAAATTTCCAGGAAGAATCAATGGTCAAGAACATCATTAAAGAGAAACTTCCAGAGCTAAAGAATATATGTGATCAAATCCTGCATGCCCGAAGAGTACCAACCAAAAGAGACCCCAGAAAAAACACCCCAAGACACATCCTAGTCACAATGACAAATCCCACAGATAGAGACAGAATTCTGAAAACAGCAAGATCAAAAGGGGAAATCATGTTCAAGCAAGCTTCCCTGAGATTTACAGCAGATCTGTCACCAGAAACGCTCAATGCCAGAAAGCAGTGGTGGGATATTGTGACAAGACTGAATGAAATGAATGCTTCATCCAGAATACTATACCCAGCAAAACTCACTTTCCGGTTTGATGGAAGAATACATGGTTTCACAGACAAAAAACAGCTCAGAAACTTCACAGACACAAAACCAGTCTTAAGAGAAAAACTGAAAGACCTAATCTAAGACAAGACTACCCAAAAGACACACCAAATTTTGAAATAAAGATGGCATTAAATCCCAGGACAATTCTTTCTCTCAACGTCAATGGACTAAATGCACCAGTTAAGAGACACAGAGTGGCTAAATGGATCAAAAAACTCAATCCAACCTTCTGCTGCCTACAAGAAACGCACCTGAATAGTCAGAACAAACATAGACTCAAAATAAAAGGCTGGAGAAAAGTTATCCAAGCAAACAACACCCATAAAAAAGCTGGAGTGGCCATACTAATATCAGATAATGCAAACTTTATACTCAGGAAGGTTGTAAGGGACAAAGACGGACATTTTATATTAATCAAGGGGTACGTAGAGCAGGAAGAATTCACTCTCCTAAACATATATGCACCGAATGAGGGGCCAGCAAAATATTTAATACAACTGTTGACAAATCTGAAAAATAATATCAACAACAACACAATAATTGTGGGGGACCTTAACACGGCTTTGTCAACACTGGACAAGTCAACCAGACTGAAACCCAACAAGAATATACTAGACCTGAGGAGAGAAATGGAAGAAAGAGGCCTAGTGGATATATATAGGACACTCCATCCCCAGAAACCTGGATACACATTCTTCTCCTATGTACATGGGACATTCTCCAGGATAGACTACATGCTGGCACATAAAACATACCTCCATAAGATCAAGAGGATAGAAATTTTGCAGACTACCTTCGCTGACCACAAGGCTCTGAAATTATTTGTGAACTCCAAAGGGACTCAGAAGAAACACTTTAACACCTGGAAGTTAAACAGCCTCATGCTCAATAACCAGTGGGTCCGAGATGAAATCAAGGAGGAAATAAAAAGGTTCCTGGAAACAAATGACAATAAAGACACAAACTCTCAGAACTTATGGGACACAGCAAAAGCAGTACTGAGAGGAAAATTTATAGCTTTGCAAGCACACATCAGGAAGGAAGAAGGAGCTTACCTGAGTAGCTTAATGACACAGCTAATAGAACTAGAAAATGCTCAACAAAAGGACCCAAGAATAGGAAGACAGAAGGAAATAACAAAGCTGAGAGCAGAAATCAACGAAGTGGAAACTCAAAAAACAATCCGAAAGATCAACGAAAGCAGAAGTTGGTTCTTTGAAAAAATAAACAAGATTGATAGACCACTGGCAAACCTAACAAAGAAAGAGAGAGAGAGAAACTTGATAACTCGTATCAGGAATGAAAAAGGAGAGATCACTACTGATATGACAGAAATTCAAAGGGTAATCAGAAACTACTTTGAAAAACTCTACGCCACTAAAAATGAGAACCTGGAAGAAATGGATAAATTCTTGGACTCTTATAATCTTCCACGGTTGAAGGAAGAGGATGTAGCATATCTAAACACCCCCATCACCATTGATGAAATTAAAACAGTAATCAAATGTCTGCCGAAAAACAAAAGCCCAGGTCCAGATGGATTCACTAATGAATTCTATCAAACTTTCCAAGAGGAACTACTGCCAATCTTGGCAAGACTCTTTCATGAAATTGAACAAACAGAAACACTTCCAAATAGCTTTTATGAAGCCAACATCACCTTGATACCTAAACCAGACAGAGACGCTACCAAAAAAGAAAATTACAGACCAATATCACTGATGAATGCAGATGCAAAGATCCTCAACAAAATCCTGGCAAATAGGATTCAATGCCTCGTTAAGAAGATCATCCACTACGATCAAGTAGGTTTCATCCCAGGAATGCAAGGCTGGTTTAACATCCGTAAATCTATCAACATAATACACAACATCAATAACAAGAAAAATAAAAACCACATGATCATATCAATAGATGCAGAGAAAGCATTTGATAAGGTCCAACACCCATTCTTGATCAAAACTCTCAGCAAGATGGGAATGGAGGGAACCTTTCTCAATATAGTGAAGGCCATCTACCACAAGCCAGTGGCAAATATTATCCTCAATGGAGAAAAACTGAAAGCCTTCCCTCTAAATTCTGGCACAAGACAAGGCTGTCCTCTCTCACCACTCCTATTCAACATAGCACTGGAATTACTTGCTATAGCGATTAGGCAAGAAAAGGATATCAAGGGAATCCAGATAGGAAAGGAAGAAGTCAAGCTCTCACTGTTTGCAGATGACATGATACTCTACTTAGAAAACCCTAAAGACTCTATCAAAAAGCTTCTAGAAACAATAGACTCATATAGCAAGGTGGCAGTCTACAAAATTAACACACAAAAATCAATGGCCTTTCTATATACCAATAGTAATAAGGATGAAATGGACATTAAGAAAACAACCCCATTCACAATAGTACCACACAAACTCAAATATCTTGGAATCAACTTGACTAAATATGTTAAGGACCTATACAAAGAAAACTATAAAACTCTGCTCCAAGAAATAAGAGAGGACACACGGAAATGGAAACACATACCCTGCTCATGGATTGGCAGGATTAACATCATCAAAATGTCAATACTCCCCAAGGCATTATACAGATTTAATGCCATCCCTCTAAAGATACCCATGACATTCTTCAAAGAAGTGGATCAGACACTTTTGAAATTCATTTGGAACAATAAACACCCTCGAATAGCTAAAGCAATCATTGGGAAAAAGAATATGGGAGGAATTACTTTCCCCAACTTTAAACTGTACTACAAAGCAACAGTTATCAAAACAGCATGGTATTGGAATAAGGATAGGTCCTCAGATCAGTGGAATAGGCTTGAATACTCAGAAAATGTTCCCCAGAGATACAACCATCTAATTTTTGATAAAGGAGCAGGAAATCCTAAATGGAGCAGGGAAAGCCTCTTCAACAAGTGGTGTTGGCACAATTGGATAGCCACTTGCAAAAAATTAAACTTAGACCCCCAGCTAACATCATGTACAAAGGTAAAATCCAAATGGATTAAAGACCTCGATATCAGCCCCAAAACCATAAGATATATAGAACAGCACATAGGCAAAACACTCCAGGACATTACAGGCATCTTCAAGGAGGAAACTGCACTCTCCAAGCAAGTGAAAGCAGAGATTAACAGATGGGAATATATTAAGCTGAGAAGCTTCTGCACCTCAAAGGAAATAGTGCCCAGGATACAAGAGCCACCCACTGAGTGGGAGAAACTATTCACCCAATACCCATCAGATAAGGGGCTAATCTCCAAAATATACAAGGCACTGACAGAACTTTACAAGAAAAAAACATCTAACCCCATCAAAAAATGGGGAGAAGAAATGAACAGACACTTTGACAAAGAAGAAATACGCATGGCCAAAAGACACATGAAAAAATGTTCCACATCACTAATCATCAGGGAGATGCAAATCAAAACAACGATGAGATACCACCTCACACCCCAGAGAATGGCACACATCACAAAGAATGAGAATAAACAGTGTTGGCGGGGATGTGGAGAGAAAGGAACTCTTATCCACTGCTGGTGGGAATGCTGTCTAGTTCAACCTTTATGGAAAGCGATATGGAGATTCCTCCAAAAACTGGAAATTGAGCTCCCATACGATCCAGCTATACCACTCCTAGGAATATACCCTAGGAACACAAAAATACAATACAAAAACCCCTTCCTTACACCTATATTCATTGCAGCTCTATTTACCATAGCAAGACTCTGGAAACAACCAAGATGCCCTTCAACAGACGAATGGCTAAAGAAACTGTGGTACATATACACAATGGAATATTATGCAGCTGTCAGGAGAGATGAAGTCATGAAATTTTCCTATACATGGATGTACATGGAATCTATTATGCTGAGTGAAATAAGTCAGAGAGAGAGAGAAAAACGCAGAATGGTCTCACTCATCTATGGGTTTTAAGAAAAATGAAAGACACCCTTGTAATAATAATTTTCAGACACAAAAGAGAAAAGAGCTGGAAGTTCCAGCTCACCTCAGGAAGCTCACCACAAAGAGTGATGAGTTTAGTTAGAGAAATAACTACATTTTGAACTGTCCTAATATTGAGAATGTATGAGGGAAATGTAGAGCCTGTTTAGGGTACAGGCGGGGGTTGGGTGGGGAGGAGGGAGATTTGGGACTTGGGTGATGGGAATGTTGCACTGGTGATGGGTGGTGTTCCTTTTATGACTGAAACCCAAACACAATCATGTATGTAATCAAGGTGTTTAAATAAAAAAAAAATTTAAAAAAAAAAAAAAAGAAATATGACTAGGACTTCGTGTGTTGCATGATGTTGAAATCAGATCTCTTTATCTTGATCCTGAATTTAGGATGAACACTTTTAGACTTTTGTTGTTGATACATCTAGCTGAGACTTTTTCATAATTAGCTTTGATTGCATTGATAACTACCCCTTTTTCCTGAGACTATCTTTATTCAAATCTTACTTTCAAGGACAGTTTTCTGGCTTTTTCTTCAAGCCCAAATTCTTCCTTGAGCACACATATTACTTGCTTGTACCATATGTCTTTTTTGCTTGATTTTCAAGTTTATGTTCTCTCTCTATTTTATGTATTTGCTTATTTATTTTTTGGTTTTTCAGCCACACCCAATGATGCTCAGGGCTACTCCTGGCTCTGCACTCAGAAATCACTCCTGGCAGTATACCAGGGGCCATATCTATGCTGGAAATCAAACCTGGGTTGGCCACATGCAAAGCAAGTGCCCTACCTGCTGCAGTATTTTCCTACCCTCTTGGTTTCTCTTGAACACATATTCCTTTATTTCTCCTCCACCAATCCCTTCATCTTTCTAAGTTTCACCCAACATAAATTATCTTGCTTCACCAAAAAAAATAAAATGTGGAGCCAGAGCTATAGTACAGTGGGTAAGGGCATTTGCCTTGAACATAGCAGACCCAGGTTTAATTCCTGGCATCCCATATGATTCCCTGAGCCTGCCAGGAGTGATTTTTTGAGCGCAGAGCACAGGACTCTGAGTGCCTCTGGGTGTGCCTCCCCTCATAAATAAGCCAAGTCCTGTGGAAGACTTCTTGTTAAAGGAAGAGTCTCGGATAGACCAGTCTGGGCTGACAACTCTGGAGCCTTCTCACAATGGGCAGACACTGCCCCCACACACATACTCCATCACTAAAAGGGCAAGTAGCACCCTCCCACGCCCACCATTTTCCTACAAGGAAACAACTCAACACCACAACTGAACCTCATTAAGCTGCCAAGCTTCTATGGCACATGGCTGACACCTCCAGATTTCATAGTACTAAGAACCCAGTGGAAACATAGCAAATTTGAAGGGAGTGTTGCTTAGAAGACCACAAAGCTCAATGAGAGAAAACAATAACACAAAAGGCTCAAACAGCTCAGTAAATCCTCAGACAACCAGTTGTGAGATGAAGTAATTATCACAAATTTTCTTTTATGATCTATTTTCTGATTCCTTACCATGACAATATAAAGTAAATTATGTGTACCTGCTAAGGGGGCAGAATGAGGGGTGGGAAAGGCCAGTGAGTGCAGCCAAAATAATGAACAATTCAGCTAAGTGTGCTGATACCACAGCTAATATATGTAGCCCTAGAGAGCCAGTGCATGATTACCAGCTTATCCACACCAGCAACAGCCTTCACTACAAAGAAAATGATTAAAGGAAGGGTAATTTTTTGTTTTAGAGTGTGTTGTAATAACCAATAAACAAAGTAAATTTGTTTATGCCTGTCTGTGGGGTGAGTGGGGAACTGGGGGCAATAGGTGGAGGGAAACGAGCACTAGTAAAAGGATGGGGGCTAACACTGTATCATTGAAAATCAATCTTATTAGCAATTTTCTTTCTTATGGTAATTCAATAAATTTAAATGAAAATATAAATAAAATGTGTTGCCTCTTATTTTAAGTAGCAGAATTGTCTTAGCAAGAGACTCCTGAGAACCCTCAAGAAGAGATATGGTAGATTTGCAGAACTGGGTGAGAAGATAGTCTTGGCAGTCCTTTGTCTGCTCAAAACAATAGAATTGTTGACACAGACTAGTACCTAGCCTGGTCCCCCTCACCAGACTACCAGGCATGCCTATGTGCTGTATTCATTTCCAAAGGGGTCAGGCTAGAAGCAACCATTTGTGGGGATTTCCACAGGCCCACCTTCCTCTCTCTGTCATACTGATCCTAATTTATGAGTCACAGCCAAACACAACATTTATTGTTCACTGAGTCCCTGAATTCTCTCTTCTTGGGGAAATTAAAAAGATGATGTGTTCATTGAACAGGTTTCCTTTAGACAGTTAGTCACTAGGTTATTGAAAGCATCTCATGTTTCCTTTTACCAGTTCAATATTCCATTAAGCTGAATGCATGCAGTGATCACTCTACCTGAAATATCATTTAATATCATTATCATTCAAATATCATTTAGTTATATAATTAAAAATTAAATACTTGGGGCCAGAGTGATAGTACAGCAAGTAGAGCATTTGTCTTGCATGCAGATGGCTTGGGTTTGATTCCTGACTTTCCATCTGGTCCCCTGAGCCCTGCCAGAAGTAATTCCTGAGTGCAGAGCCAGGAGTAACTCCTGAGCATTACCGGATGTGGCCCCCAGACAAACAAAAACCACCTATATACTCTCCCAATAACAGGAGAGATTGAGCATGATGCCAAAAAAGCAACAACAAAAATTGAGAAAAGTATATAATTGATGCATTTAGTAAGTCATTAATGAAATGACTATAGATCCTTTCACTATGAAGGTTGACAAAACACTTGTCACATGCATTCCAAGGGCTTCCAGGATGGGGAATAGGAAATTAAGTCACCCCCAAAGGTGGGAATGTGTTGGCAATTGTATACTTTTGAGTGGGAGATAAAAGAAACAGATAAGGGTGTGGGGATCAGAATATTCATGAGGAATGATGAGGGAGGATGAGCAGGAAATGGCAGTAACCTTCCTTTGTAGTCCTGAAAATAAAGCTTTCACACACACCTTCCCTACAAAGAAAAGCTGGGCAAGGCTTTGTGAACTTCTGTGTATGGTAAAATCACTGTTGACTTTGACCCTGCCTTGAATTATTTATCATTTTTAAAAGCAGTATTGATTGCGTTCTAAAGAGGCTCTTTCTTCTTATAGGTGTGTTGTCTAATGTTTCTTGCTGTTAAAATCTCAAAGCCACTATAGACTTTGGTCACTTAATCCTTCTATCAAATGTTTTTATTAGCAACGGCACAGTGTGTCTTCAGGAACTCAATGTTAAGTGGATTTATGTTCAGATCAGATTGGAGGCTTGGGTTAGAAATGACAGATTTTGTTTTCACTCTATAGTAAAATCTAATTTTATTTATTTATTTATTTATTTATTTTTTGCTTTTTGGGCCACACCCAGTGATGCTCAGGGGCATCCTGGCTATGTGCTCAGAAATCACTCCTGGCTTGTGGGACCATATGGGACACCGGGGGATCTAACTGTGGTCCGTCCTAGGTTAGCATATGCAAGACAAATGACCTACCACTTGCACCACTGCTCCAGCCACAGTAAAATATAATATTAATATCAACATTAAATATTGGGTCCTTTTTTTTAAATTTTTGGGCCACACACAGCAGTGCTCAGGGGTTACTCCTGCCTATCGCTCAGAAATAGCTCCTGGCAGGCACGGGGGACCATATGGGATGCCAGGATTCGAGCCAACAACCTTAGGTCCTGGGTTGGCTGTTTGCAAGGCAAACGCCGCTGTGCTATCTCTCCGGGCCCTAAACATTGGGTCTTTAACCAGAATATAGACAAGCAAAGTCCATTATTAGTCTTCAAATGTTAGGTTTATTTATGCTTCGTTATGAACATACACTAACCTTTTCCATCATGCTCTGGCAAATCCATGAACAGAGATGTTAGAAGTAGGTGTGTGCATATGTGTGTTATATATACATATATTTGTAATTATAATGACCGTATTCCTTGCCTCTAGTCGCAGGACTATATCTATCACTCTTGATTCAAGTGTCATTCCTTGGACTTATTAACATTCTGGAGGGAACTTCATTTAAATTGAGCAAACTGAAATAGTTTGAGTCATTTTAGGCGACATTTGCTGATTTACTTTGATTAAAATTAGGTAGGGGGGCCGGGTAGGTGGCGCTGGAGGTAAGGTGTCTGCCTTGCAAGCGCTAGCCAAGGATCAGGACCGCGGTTCAATCCCCTGGCGTCCCATATGGTCCCCCCAAGCCAGGGGCGATTTCTGAGCACATAGCCAGGAGTAACCCCTGAGCGTCAAACGGGTGTGGCCCAAAAACCCAAAAAAAAAAAAAAAAATTAGGTAGGATCCAGGAGTTAGTACAGCAATTAGAATGTATCCCATGTATTCAGTTCAGGTTCAATCTTGAGCACTACATGGTTCCCTAAGCACTACCAATATGGCCCTGGAGGCCCAAGCATTTTTGGGGTAGTGCAGGTAATTCATGGCCCCACAAGTTTGAGCTGCATTGTGTCCTCAAGGCCTTGAACTGAACCACTGGCCCAGAACAAGAATTGTTGGTTGGGTCCCTAGGTCTTCTGAGTGCTGCGTGGTAGAACTGGCTATGTAATATCTAGCTATGTAATAACTGGCTATGTAATAACTAGCTATGTAATATCTAACTTGGGATCAAGTAGACTGTTGTGTATGTAAATATTTTGGGGGATTACTATGTTGCTCACCCTAATCTGATTAGGTGATTGTGCCCTACCCTAGGGTGTGACCTGGCATTCTGCCCCCACCCTAGGGTAGGACCTGATTCTGCTTCCACCATTGGTTGGTATCTGATCCCACCATTGGGTGGGACCTGACTCTGGACTATAAGAGCAAGGGTCTGTGGAAGGCGAGGGCTTTTGCTGGCTGGAACTGAATCTGAGTCTTTGGACTTCAGTTTTGTCCATCCGAATAAAGCAAATATTTCCACGAGCCTGACTGTCTGCGAGCTGTTTACCCGAGCTGTTTACCCGCCGTTTCACCTCAGAACCGTGGGCTAGACAGGGTGGCAGACACGTGCTCCGAGCTGGAAGAAAAGGGCCTCATTCTCCATCCCTCCATCAGTCAACCTCTTCAGGGGCTGTCCTGCTACAGTAGACAAAGTAGAAAGAAAAGATTAAGTCATGGGCCCGGAGAGATAGCACAGTGGCGTTTGCCTTGCAAGCAGCCGATTCAGGACCAAAGGTGGTTGCTTCGAATCCTGGTGTCCCATATGGTCCCCCGTGCCTGCCAGGAGCTATTTCTGAGCAGACAGCCAGGAGTAACCCCTGAGCAACGCCGGGATTGGCCCAAAATCCAAAAAAAAAAGTCATAGGGCCAGGAGTGAAGCTCAGCAATAAAACACTTCTTTGCAGGGCCGAAGCAATAGCACAATGGTAGGGTGTTTGCCTTGTACGTGACTGATCTAGGAAGGACCTTGGTGTGATCCCCCAGAGTCCCATATGGTCCTCTGAGCCAGGAGCAATATCTGAGTGCATAGCCAGGAGTAACCCCTGAGTGTCACAGGGTGTGGCCCCAAATGCAAAACAAACAAACAAACAAACAAAAAACCTCTTCCTTGCATGTGTGAGCCCTGGTTTACTTTCCAGTTCTGAAGAAATAAAAAAGGAGTGTGTTATATAGATTATTTTTGTTAAAAGTGAAAAGTGGGGGGCCGGGTAGGTGGCGCTGGAGGTAAGGTGTCTGCCTTGCAAGCGCTAGCCAAGGAAGGACCGCGGTTCGATCCCCCGGCGTCCCATATGGTCCCCCCAAGCCAGGGGCGATTTCTGAGCACATAGCCAGGAGTAACCCCTGAGCGTCAAACGGGTGTGGCCCAAAAACCAAAAAAAAAAAAAAAAAGTGAAAAGTGGGTCACTGATAAATGTGTTCTAATAAATTGCAAGAAATAGGAACTATGAGACAGGCTATCTCCATGAGCTTATCTGATTCTCTTCTCCAAAAAGAAGACATAAATAAGCATGCCTGTTTCTTGTCTACTTCATTAATTCTTGCTCCTGGTCTTGCATTGAGTTCAAATTTCACAGAACAAAATGTTTGTTTGTTTGTTTGTTTGTTTGAGACCTGGGGTTTGCTCCAAAATGGATTATCATCATTTGTTTTCTTTTTTGGGGGGTGGGGGGGTTTGGGTCACACCCAGCAGTGCTCACGGGTTACTCGGCTCTATGCTTAGAAATTGTTCCTGGCAGGCTTGGGGGACCATATGTGATGCTGGGATTCAAACCACCATCCTTCTACATGCAAGGCAAATGCACTACCTCCATGCTATCTCTCCGGCCTCATCATTTGTTTTCAAAGACACTGCCAAGAATCACAGAAAATAAGGTTTAATTTTTCATTGCTTGTCTGTTTCTTTAGCTCAGTCTTAAAATAGTGCTTCTCAATTATGACACTGGTCAGTATCTATGAATAGCATATATTGTAGTTTTTCTTTCAAACAAGACATACCAGACGCTGAAGAGATAATACAGATGGTAGGTCATTTACTGTGTATATGGCCAAACAAGGTTTGATCTTTGACATCCCATATGGTGCACTGAGCCTCAACAGGAGAGATCCCTGAGCTTAGAGCCAGAAATATACCCTGACTATTGCCCAGTGTGCTTCTCTCACAATGATGATGATGATGATGATGATGATGATGATCATGAAGAAGAAGGAGGAGGAGAAGGAGAAGAAGAAGAAGAAGAAGAAGAAGAAGAAGAAGAAGAAGAAGAAGAAGAAGAAGAAGAAGAAGAAGAAGAAGAAGAAGAAGAAGAAGAAGAAGAAGAAGAAAAAGAAAAAGAAAAAGAAGAAACTGGACATACCAGATGTACCATTATTTTCCAAGGATATTTACTCTCTTCAAAACTCAAGGTTTATATGTTGTTTTCATTTAATTTTCTGAAAAGGAAAAGAGTTACCAGACTCTGAAACTTAAACCTCTTTGCAGTTGGATAAACTTGGGTTTGCTTCCTCTTTTGATCCTAACTTCTGCTGAATGTAACCCTTTGTGGCCTTTGCCACTGATCTAAAAAGAATGATGTCATCTACCATATAAGATTTTTTTAAGAAATAAATTCAGCATTTGCATATTCTGTATGATTCCAAACAGTTGGTCAGTCCTCAAGGAAATGTTAGCTGTCATTGCAATTATTAGCACTGGTTCTTAGCTGAATTATGCCTCAGTCCCTAGATCCCAATGTTGGTGTCATAAGCCCCTATCTGGAATCTGAGAATGAGAATGTCTTTGGAGAGAGACTCTAAAGAGTAATTAAGGCCAAACAGGATCATGTACATTGATCCCTTCCAGTGGGACCAGTGTCCTTGGAAAAAGAATCCAGGACACAGACACTGAAACAAGGCCATGGGAGATGGTGACCATGTGCCAGCCCCTTAGAGATCCCAGGAGAAACCAGCTGAGTGAATTTTATTCTCTGGAGAAAATTTCATGCTGGTTATTTCAACCCCTTCATTTTCATGCTTTGTTACTTTATGCTTTGCAGTAACTGCAAATAGACCAAAAGTCTATTCGACAGAAGGAGAGGAAACATCTTCCTAAAAGTTGCATGTTTAGTCTGTTTTTTCATTGTCTTGCATGGAAAGAACATCACCTACAGGCTCTGTTCCCTGACTCAAAGCTGCTGTGTGGGGGAATGAACCCAGGTGGCCAACGGTGGACAGACTTAGTAAGCCTGGACTGCTGCCCACCAGGATGCCCTCTGTTGCCCTCCAGAGCCTCATCCCCATAGCTCAGTGAATGGGCATTTTGTTAGGTTTGACAGTGGGTCTGGAGTGAGAAAGACAGAGGTGAACCAAGAGATTTTCCTCTGTAACAGTCCCTGAGAATGCTTGGGGCTCTCCTCTCCAAAGGCAATCAATGTGTTTGCTCCATACATATGAGAACCAAACACTTCCAGGCTGAGGATTTTGTTTCCCAAAAGCCACAGGGACTAACAGAGAATTCCCTTGGCCTCACAGAGGACTCATTGGTTGTTTGAAGCCCTACCTACACCTTCCTCCCTGCCTAAACTTACAGAATGTTCACCTGCCCCTGGCAGGCCAGTTTGGGCAGGTGTGGGCAGATGGACCAACTCAAAAGCCCTCTTGGACCATCCTGCAACTCTTTTCTTATAGCCAAGGCCCCATTTCTGCAGAGACAAGAAGTGAGGAATCATGACTCTGTGATCATCCCTAAGTACATAGTGCTCTCTCTTGGAGGCAGGAAACACTATCTATTGTTGCTGGAGGGGCCAGAAAGCTGGGTCAGTGACAATAGTCTTTGGATGTTCTGGAGGTGAGGTGGGGGCCTCATGGGTTTGGGAAGGACAGGAGGAATTGACCTGCCTTGAGGTTGATCTGTCTGCATGCCTTGCAGAAGCATATAAGGGCCAGTCTGAGGGCCAGTACCTCTGCCTATGAAACCCAGCTGCCTTGCCTGCTGTTTCCTGTTCTGTCAATGGCCAACAGGAAAGATGGAGGATCACAGAGCAATGGGGAGGCCCCATGTGAGCAACAAGAGCTCATAGGCACACACACACACACACACACACACACACACACACACACACATTCACTCACCCCTCACTAGTTGGAACCTGGACTGACTGTGAGACAGTCAGAGCAGACTTTGTCATCCCCATTCACTGCCTTCAGTGGCTGAAAGCTCTCGAAAGTTCAGTAAGACTGGACTTTGAGTCTCCAGAGGATGGCAATAGACCCCCTTGTCCCCTGCAGCTCTCCCAACCCACACTGCCAAGCTGGGGCGCCTGGCCCCAAAGGATCTGGGACAAGAGCAGGCAGGAGGCAGTGCCATGCCTCTCCCCACACCACACCACCTCTACGACTGGTCCATCTGCCTGAGTCCACATCTAGCAATGTTCTTGTCTTATTCCTCACAATAGTCTGGATGAGGGACTTTAATGCTGGCTAGATCTTAGCCCAGAATGTTCTATAGAACTGCTTTGCAGAGGGCCCGGAGAGATAGCACAGTGGCGTTTGCCTTGCAAGCAGCCGATCCAGGACCAAAGGTGGTTGGTTCGAATCCCGGTGTCCCATATGGTCCCCTGTGCCTGCCAGGAGCTATTTCTGAGCAGACAGCCAGGAGTAACCCCTGAGCATCGCCAGGTGTGGCCCAAAAACCAAAAAAAAAAAAAAAAAAAAGAACTGCTTTGCAGAGAAGAGTTAACAGAAAGCCCTTTCTTGCTGCTCATGAAAGCCGCATCTCTCTGCCCAGTGACTGCTTGAGCCTGTGTATCTCACCCTGAAGAAGATAGTGCAAAGAGGATGGGATGAAAGTTGGGGTCTCAAATCCAAAGCTCTCCCTGCCAGAAGGGGCTGGACCAAGTCCAGGGATTGTACCCTGGAGCCTTTTCCCCACTTCTCACTGCAGAAGGAGAATGGTCCGAGGGAAGCCATATCCTCTGAACTCAGCCTGTGGAATGGATGGCATATTGATTCTCTGCTGGGGGTTGGGGCCCAAATTATCACCTGCCCATTTCCCAGGCTTAGACCACAAAGGAGTTGTCGAACATTGAGACTCTGTTGTGGAGCTTTTGCCTTGAGCCTAACTAGCTAAACCTCGGTGATCTTGAGCAACTGTGTGTGGGGGTGGGGGAAGATGCCAAGTCCAGACAGCAGCCCTTGGGGCTTGGAATTCCCCTTTCGATGTTCTCATGGAAGACCCCTTCATCACTCCCACCATATACAAACATCCTGGAGCTGCTGCCCGACCCCTGACATGGAAAGGAGCAGGAAGAGCTTGAGAAATGAGGAATGAGGGATCCAGAGGGCCGGCAGGGGCTGCATGTAGTTTGGATTTAGAATGAGAAGCTACAGCTCACCTGCCTCCAGTCTCTGTGATTCCGAAATAAGCACACTGGCCAGGTCTGAGGGATCCTTAAGAACAAGAGATGACTTCTCAAGGCCCTCGTTGTCTACAGTCTGCAGCCTTCTTTTGGGATTTGAAACTGGGGTCTGAGTAGGGGTCTGAGCCTGGGATGGGGTTGTCCTTCAAGGTCTGCCAGAACCCCACCCTGTGCAGCTGTCCACTGCCTTTCTGAACCACATCCCTGCGCTGACCCTGCCTGGAGTGAGAATAAAGAGGAGGGAGGTTCTCCACGGGATCCACTTAGTGGGCTATTTGATATGCTTGAGAGGCAGAAATACTGTTGTGGTTTGGTTTGGGGGCCACACCTGGTGGCGCTCAGGGATTACTCCTGCTCTCAAAAATCGCTCCTGGCAGGCTCCGGGGACCAGATGGGATACAGAGGATCGAACCCGGGTCCATCCCGGGTTGTCTGCATGCAAGGCAAATGCCGTACTGCTGTGCTATCACTCAGGCCCCCAAGAGGCAGAAATACTAAAGCCTGTCTGCAGAACCAGGGATCCTATGAATTCATTCATTCATTCATTCATTCATTTATTCACCCAAGTACTGCAAGTGCCGTGTATGTGTCTTGTAGTTTGCCAGGATAGCCCAAGTGGCCAAGTGACTAAGTTCTGGTTAATCCTGAGCCCCCACTGGGGAAAAAAAAAAAAAAGCAAATTTGCTGATTTCAAGGCACTTGAAAGATGGTGTTGGAGTGTGGGGGTTGAATTCAGACGTGCAAGATCAGGGAAGACTTCCTGGAAGAAATGACTTAAGCTGATATCTGGGCCTAGTTTAAACTCTGATTCATTCCATCTGTCTGAAGCCCACTGTGCTTCTTCCCAACCTGGCTCTCCACACATGGGCCCAGTTGGTCTTGCCTGCCACCTCTGTCACCCCAGTTCAGGCTCTTCCATTTCTAAATCATGGTTGTCTGCTTAGTGTGGGTCTGAGCTAGGAGTTAGTTACCCTTTAGCATGAGGCACTGGGGCAGAGTTACAGCAAGAAGTGTGCTGGTCTTGCCAATATGGATTCTGTCCCTGGCATCCATATAATCTTCAAAGCCCACCAGGAGTGATTCCTGAGTGCAGAGTCAGGAGTAAGTCCCGAACATCTCAGGGGGTGGCCCCATAAACAAACAATGGAGTCTGGACAATAATACAGAGGCAAGGCATTTGCCTTTCAAGCTGCTTACCCAGGTTAGATATCAGGTATCCCATCTGGTCCTTTGAGCCTGCTAGGAGTGATTCCTGAGCACAGAGACAGGAGTAACTCCCGAGCACTGCTGGGTGTGGCAAAATACAAAAACAAAAATACAAATCCCTGCACAGATTTCAGAGTCATAGGGAAGTGGAGTGGCCACGCAGATGGGGACCCCTGAAGCAGGGTCTTGGCATGGAGGGAGGCCAGAAGACTATCAAGGATCTGGGGGGTGCTGCCTGGGAGAGGTGGAGGTGGGAGTCAGTGGACAGGTTGAAGCTGTCAGTCACAGAGCTGGGGGGAGAGTCTCCAGGAGACAGCTGGTGGGGTCAGCACTGAGCCAATAGTGTTAAACCCAGTTACTTCAGCTCCTGGTTCTGAAAGTTCTAGCACTTTCTTTGGGCTGCTGAGCATCATGCAAGAGCAGATTGCAGGAGCACAGAATTGGGTGAGATCTGGGTTAGGGGATCCCCAGCTCTTGAGCTTTCCCAGTGACCTCGGAGGGTAGCTCGAGGTTTCCTCATCGGGAAATAAAGGGGAATTTGGTAGTTTCCTGTGGAGACATGATTGGAAAGGCCTGTCACAGGTCAGGCTGGTGGCTCAGGAAATCTCAAACTCAAAGGTCCCCCCACCTTTGCCACCCGCGCTCCTCTCTCCAGTGGGTAGTTTCCTCCCAGGGGCCCAGGTTTGTTCCCACGGGGATACGGAGCAGGCTTCACCCTTGGCAAAACACACCGCCTCCTCCCTTCATCCTGGGGCTGCAAGCAGGGCCTTCAAGGAAGTGAGAAGAAGCTTACGGTGGAGGGTCTCCTGTAGAGTGGGGGCAGTGGGGCAGGGGGCAGCACTGCCACCCAAGGCACACGGGGAAAACAGCTGGGAGCCACATAAACAGGTGGGACCTAAAATCTGACTCGGGAACAACGTTGGTGTGTGTGTGTGTGTGTGTGTGTGTGTGTGTGTGTGTTAATGTTAGTGTGTGTGCATGTTAGTGTGCATGAATATGTGAGTGTGTGAGTTCTTAGAACCCGTCTGCCCTATCTTCTGGCCCCTTCCACTGACTATCTATTATTGGAATCCTTCTACAACTCTCTTCAGTTGGCAGATTTAAGACCTGGGATCCACAGTTCTGGGCAGGGCAGCCCTGGCAGAAATCTCAAAACTCACATTCACTTGTGTGACTAGGACCTCGTGATGCTCATGAGACCCACAGGAAGAGCGGGCGCACTATTGGGCACCAACTTTCTTGTGGGGGGTTGGATTAGAAATAGGGCCCACAGGCCAGTGTAGATCCCAAGATTTACTGTGAAGAATGGACTTACCTTTGGGAATTGCCTCTGCAGAGAAAATTTGACTCTGCTGAGCCCTACTTTCTAAGAGACCACAACAAGCTCAGGTCCAGCCAGCCCCCACCCCAGGCCAACAAAGCTCAGTTCTCTCTCTCTCTCTCTCTCTCTCTCTCTCTCTCTCTCTCTCTCTCTCTCTCTCTCTCTCTCTCTCTCTCTCTCTCTCTCTCTCTCCCAAGAGCCCCTGTCTCCTGCCTGAGTGTGGAGTTTCTCTTGAGAAGTAGCATTTGGAGCAACCCAATGCCTCCTACTGTATACTTCTGTCCAGGGGACTCTGACTTTGAATGAGGAGACACCTTCTATTTGGGACTGGAGTCTTGAGCTTCACAAGGAATCTGAGCTTAGGCCCCTAAATCGCTGTGGGGAGCAGCCCAGATCTATGTCTGGAGAACTTGTGAGAGCAGGAAACTGACTTGGGGGGTTCGTCTGCAACGACTGAGGTGACTGGCTGCAGAAATATGGCCCTGCGGCATTTCTGAAAGCAGAGTGAGGGCCAAAAGAGGGGTTTTCCCAGGCCCTAGGTGTTGGCTGTGCAGAGTGTGGGGCCTGCCTGGTGCCCAGGTTTTGGGGGGACTTGTTGCCTATCTTCATCCTTAGATGGAGTCTCTCTGTGCCCCCCGGGGGTGCACTGCCAAGACATCATAGATTCGAATCTCATCCTGACCCCTGATCCCTGCTCACCAGACAAGGCGCTAGTAAATGACTTTACCCATCTGAGCTTTATTTGGTTTTTATTTGTTTTGTTTTGGAGGCCAAAACTGGGAGCTCAGGGGTTACCCTTGGCTCTGTGCTCAGAAATCACTCCTGGTAGGCTCAAGAGACCATATGGGATGTTGGGAATTGAACCTGGGTGGGCCACATGCAAGGCAAAATCCCTCTCCATTGTGCTATCGCTCTGGCCCCTCTATGAGCTTTAAATTCTCTCTCTGTTCTACCCAGTCCCCCACACCCTGCAGAGGTGTTGTGAGGAAGAATAGAACCTATCTGGAGCACTGCCTACCCACATGGTCCGAAGGAACTTGTGGGTCATTCTGGGTTTTGTTTCTGTTTTGTTTTGGGGGTAGGGGAGGGCACAATCTTAGGTTCCCAGTAGTTACTCCTGGCTCTGTGCTCAGGGATCACTACTGGCAGTTCTCAGGGAGACCATGTGCAATGCTGGGGATCAAACCAGGGTCAGTCATATGCAAAGCAAGTGTCCTTGCTGTCTTAACATTCTGGCCCTCAGATCTATCCAGTTTGCTGCAGCCTGAGTGAGAAGCAGACAGATACAGTCCCTGGCCTAACACAGAGCTGCTCATTCCTATTTTGTCCTCCTCACACCTATAATCCTACTGAGGTGAGGAGATGGCTCACAGGATAGGCCCGGGTTTTGCACTGAACTCTGAGTTCAATCCCCAACTACCCAAGCACAGACAAGTGTATCCCCCCCAAGTAGGACTCACAACTCATTTCCTTTCTGAGGCACAGCTCGGGATGAATATAGACTCTCAAAGCACTTGCGGAAGGAGGAAGTGGTGGGCCAGAGCTTGCAGGGGAGACTTGGCTGCTGTTTGTGGTGCCCCAAGGGGAGACTCGTGGGAAAAGCCAGTTCTGCTGTTGACCTCCTGCTCCTCTCAGTTAGGATGGTGCTCCTCCATGTCCTTCCTAAACGCTCTTTCTTCTCTGGGCTCTTCACTTTCATTTCCCTTATCATGTTACTTCAGGACAAGTTTGCAGCTGGTCTTAATTTTATTTAATTAGGGGAGGAAGGTTGAGTGACTTGGGGTGCTTGGGGATGCACATAAGAGACCGTGCTGAGCCGGGAATCAAACCAGAACCAGCCACATGCAAGGCCAGGCCTTACCTCCTGCTCTACCTCTCATGTCCCTTGCAGTGGGGCACAATAGATACTGTTGGTATCTGTCACCCCTAGAGTTCTGTGAGGCTAGAACAACTCTGACTTGCAGGAAGCAAAGAGGATATCAGCGGAAGGGTCTCCAGACCCGAGCAGGAGAGAGTTTCCCAGCATTTCAGAGGAAGGAGAACGAGAAGAAAATAGAAGGAAGGGAAAGTGCAGTGAGCTGACCCAGCTGAGAGCTTCTGCTTTTTTAATGCTCAGAGGTGAGGCCATAGCAACAGTACAGCAGGGAGGGCACCTGCCTTGCACGTGGCTGACCCCAGTTCAATCCTCAGCATTTCAAATGGTTCCCTGAGGACTGCCAGGAATAAATTTCTAAGTACAGAACCAGGAGTAACCCCTGAAAATGACCAGGCGTGGTCCAAAAAAATCAAAACAAGAAAAATGCTCACAGCTTGCCACAAAGAGCTGGGAAACGCAGTCAGGACAGGGAAAGGACCACTGTAACAATGACAGTTAGAAATGAACACTCTGGACAAGGATTGGGTGCTGAAAGGAGAGAAAATTATGTGTATGCTATCCCTTCAATAACGATATTACAAACCATAGCATCTAAAAGCAAGAGAGAGAAAGAAAAGAAAAATGTCTGCCATCGAGGAAGGCAGGGAAGAGGGCAGGGGGAAGGGCAGAAGGGAAAATGGAGGCATAGGTGGCTAGAAATGCACACTGGTGAAAGAATAGAGGTTGGCCATTGTATGACTGAAACTCAATCATGAACAGCTTTATAACTATCTCAAGGCGATTTAATTAAAGGATATTTAAAAATAAATATAAGTATTTTAAAAAATGCTCAGAGGTGGAAGGCTGGGTCGTTTCAATCCTGGCCTTGAACCAACCTACCCTGGCCCCTGTCTTCTCAGCTGGATCACTCTTCTAAGGGGATTGAGACATCTCTTAAAACCTAAGCTAACACCATCCAGACTGATGAAAGGAGCCCTGTGAGTCAGTGGTAGGATGCAATGCAGTAAGGAGAGTGGCTCACCTCAGGCTTTGTTCTTAATTCTGCAAATGAGGGAGGAGAGAGCAGAGCAGAGCAGAATCTGCAGCTCAGGGCTTCTCTGACTGGAAATGGACAGTTCTCTAAGTACTCTCTTCTGACCATTTCTGTCCCCCACTTGGTCTGCTGTCTGCCCTCCACCCAGCTGATATCCAATCAGGGAAACACGTGGAGCCGTCCAGGTGACACATGTGTCCTTCTCAGCCTGACCTGAACAATCAGCTCATTCATCATGAGACACAAGAATCCCAAGATCAGGGGCTCCTATGGATATTTAGCCCCAGGAGACCACTTTTGAGTGGTCCCAGGTCTGCTCATTATTCAGTCCATGGAGCCTCAGGGTCTTCTGGTGTTCCCAGGAGTCATAAGTGAATCCAAAGATGTAAGGACGTATTGCACTAAATCACCATCACAGAGTTTATTTATTTATTTATTTATTTATTGCCAAAACATAGAGGAGTGTGATCATTATGTGAAGCTTCTTTTTAAAAAAGTTGGTTAGAATCCAGTCTTTAGTGTATGAATATAATGTGGTGGTGATGGTGCAGTGAAATACGGTATTTGTGCTTTGAGAGAGGAGGTGACTCTCTCCTTGGGTCTTCCCAGAGCTTAATCCTGCCTCAGTAAGTCAAAGAATCACACGGATGAATCCCTGTTGACTTGATTCTGAATAAGCCCAATATGGACTAATAAGACATCCATGGAAGGAGGGACCAATGTGACTGGAAACCCGGGTGTTGTGAGCCCAAGCACTCTCCTGAGGAAGGGCCTTTGTGGAGAAGACTAGGTTTTGTTGTTAGGGGTATGACCTACTAGAGAACATTCATATTTGTTGATCCATGAGCTATTTTTACTCAGGGGAACCTCCCCAGTGGCTGACAACTGACAAGCACCCCATCTTCATGAAGTCTGTGTGCAGCGAACAGGGTTAGCCAGATGGTGGTTGGAAAGTGGCCTCTAAGGCTTGCATGAATGATTGCTCCCTTCCTATATGCCCCCCCTCCCCCCCGGACATGGGCTGTGGGAGATTAAATCCATGAACACTGTTGATTGGAGGTGCCCATCTGAGGGTCTGGATGGGTTTTTTGTTTGGGGGCCACATGTGGCAGTGCTCAAATGTTACTCCTGGCTTGCACTTAGGGATCATTTCTGACAGTGCTCAGGGGACTCTATGGAATGCCAAGGATTGAACCTGGATAGGCTATATGCAATACAAGCGCCCTACCCACTGTATCTCTGTCACCGTGTTTTGATTTGTTTTTTTCTTTTTTTTTTTTTTTTTTTGGGTTTTTGGGCCACACCCGGCGGTGCTCAGGGTTACTCCTGGCTGTCTGCTCAGAAATAGCTCCTGGCAGGCACAGGGGACCATATGGGACACCGGGATTCGAACCAACCACCTTTGGTCCTGGATCGGCTGCTTGCAAGGCAAACGCCGCTGTGCTATCTCTCCGGGCCCCTGATTTGTTTTTTTCAGGAGGGGTGTTTAGGATCACTTTCTGGCAAAACTCAGGGTCTACTCCTTGCTCTGTACCAGGACCATGCACAGTACCTGAGATGAAACCACACACACTATAGGTAGGTGCCTTATCCCCTATGCTATCTTTTTGGACTACCTACCTAAAAGTCTGTAACCCCCCCTCCCCATATGACATGCATGTACATTTTCCTCCTTAGATCGGGGCCCAGAGAACATATGTTGGCCTGATCTGGGTCTCAAAGTCACCTAGCTGCTGACCCCAAGCAAAGCTGAAAATAGAAACCTAGGGGTATGGCCAACTAAGTGAAAAAGAAGTATGTCTTAAAATCATGTCTCCTGCCCAGAACAGGACGAGTTGTGACCAGGATAGGAAATTGTGACCAGAATAGAAAGTGTGGCCAACAAGAGGATGGGAATGATTCCATATGGATGGACGGCCCAGAAAAAGTCATCAGACCAGACCGAGGGGAGCCTCTATTCTCCAAGGTGCACTCTCTTATCTTACACTCCCAAGGAGGTAGCCAAGTAGGGTACAGCATGAAACACCAAGCTGTGCAGACAGCCAAGATCCCTGTCGTGGAACTTCCTCATTGTCCCTATGCCCAGGAATCCCAGACTCAGTGGCTGCCATTTCGCTGCCACACCCGTGGCCGGCACTTTTCTTGGAACTGGGGAACAGCTGGGAATGTGGGTGAGTCCTTCTGGCTCCAGTGATGTCCTACTTTGGGTTTCTTTTGTCCACTTTTGGGCACCTTGAGACTGGTTTCAGCCCTTCTATTCTAGGGTGGGACTTGAGTCTGATTTGGGTTTGATCTCTCCCAGCAAAGAATGCGAATAGGGCATTTATAAAACACTCTGAGACCAGCATATTGGTCTCACCATCTAGACATCTGGACTTAACAGGCACAAAACAAGCATGAGCCACCACAAAAAAACTTGCAGTTCCCTGGGCCCTGCCTGGTTCCTTCTTCAGAGGCTCTGTCTTTTGACCTCATCAAACTGCAGCTCCATGAAGTAAAGTTACCCCAGGAATCAGTTGTGTGTGTGTGTGTGTGTGTGTGTGTGTGTGTGTGTGTGTGTGTGTGTGTGTGTGTTCTCAGACCTGTAATATGAAACCAGCAGCTCAGCCCTGTCAGAGGAGAGCTCAGCATTCTTCCTCTGGCATGAAAATCGACTTGTGACTTTCTGTGGAAATACTTTTCTTTGAGCCAGATTTTCAGCAAAAACAAGCTGTGTCTCTCTTTGTTCACTTAGGTCGAGAAGGCATTTGGGATTGAGCTTTTTGAATTCCATCTTAGATTGCATGGACATCCCCTTCCCCAAGCCTATCTCTATTTGCTCTGAAAATAAGACCCTAAGTTGTGACACTCAGGGGTTACTCCTGGCTCTGTGCTCAGAAAGCACTCCTGGCTATGGTGCATATGGGATGTCAGGAAACGAACCAGGTCAGTCCTGGATCTGCATCGTGCAAGGCAAACACTGTACTGCTGCGCTATTGCTCCAGCCCCAAGACCCTAAGTTTTGATTGATTCTAAGATTTTGATTGATCCTAAGTCAATGAGGGACGGATCACCCACAAGTTCAAACCAGGTATCCAAAGTCCTAGCACTGCCATATAACAACAATCACAATGATATTGATTGGTGAATTCCTACCTATGTACATGCACAGTACCTTTTAGGGTTCAGAACAGTTCTTCAAGAGATTTGGCATTTTGAGTATCATTTTGCAGACGAGGACTTAGGAGTAGAAATACTCAAGGACACAGGACTTTAAAATGCCAGGAGCCAGAACTATAGCGCAGCGAGTAAGGCATTTGCTTTGCACGCAACTGAACCGTGTTCCCTCCCCAGCATCCCGTATGGTCCCCTGGGTCTGCCAACGGTGATTTCTAAGCACAGAGCCAGAAGTAACCCCTGAGCACTACTGGGTGTGACCCAAAAGCCAGAAAAAAAAATATTTTTTAAACGGCAGAACCTTTTCCCTACTCTCAATTGACACAATTTGGAGGACTCATGATTCTAAATATCCCATCGAGGCAGAGAGGAGAATAGAAGCATGAAATCCAGGTTTTACAAGAGATTTTGCCAGTTGTGACTGGAATCAGAGTCCAAGGTACCCTCTGAGGCCCCTCTCTGATGAACCTCTGTCTCTCCTGCTCAGAATGTTGGTGAGCACAGGACCCCAAAAGTAGGAAAGGACAGAGCGGAAGGAAGAGAAGAAGGTGCAGAAGGGAAGTCATCTTCCTGGGGCAGAAAGAAAGGAAGATCCCCTGAGCATTGTAGGAAGAGTCAGAAATACCATAGAAAGGGCCTGGAGAGATAGCACAGTGGTGTTTGCCTTGCAAGCAGCTGATCCAGGACCAAAGGTGGTTGGTTCAAATCCTGGTGTCCCATATGGTCCCCCATGCCTGCCAGGAACTATTTCTGAGCAGACAGCCAGGAGTAACCCTGAGCACCGCCGGGTGTGGCCCAAAAACCAAAAACCAAAAACCAAAAAAAAAAAAAAAAAAAAAAAAACAACCCATAGAAAGAGACCAGGTACTAAGGGATCCTCCTAGGTTGAAGCTTCTGGTGCTTCAAAGGGGACCCACAGTTCGGACCTTCCATTCCAGAATACCCATACCTAGACACCTGGGAAAGCAGGGGTGGCGGGTATGGGCCACAGTGGGCAGGACTCAGAGAGGCATTCTCCTGACCTCAGCAACCTCAAAATGCTCTGTGCTTTGGGGAACTTGACTAGACTTGCCAGCCCTGTGTCCCACCTGAACAGAAACTTCCAGAAGTTTCCCACACCCATTCATTCTACCTAAGCTCAGTGCATACCATTACACTGAGCTTGGTAGAACAAGAATTAAGGAAATACCCAGCTCTGAATACCAGACTCCTTTCCCTTTGTGCCCCCTTTCTGTAAGACATTTGTAGTGGTGTATAAGATCGCCCTTAGCTAATTCGACCCAGCGTGAAATACTTGTTCAAGGATGGTCCAAAGAAAACGGTGCAGCATGTAGTGTAATGGCTTTGGAGACTATGTACGTGTGTGAGTGTGTCCATATAAGCACTGGTGATATCTGAGACCACATTCCCTGGGTTCAGGTCCCCATATCTGTTGACAGTGTGTCTAAAAGCGCGTCCCTGTCAGCTGCTCTCCCCTCACCCCACCAGCTGGCTTAATCTCAGGGGGTGGGGGGTTAAGAGGGCGAGGGCTGGGCCAAGTGCTGGAGGTGGAGGCAGCTGTGAGTGGGCTGCGGCTCACAGTCTTGGTTAATGTTTGCTTCTGTTTATCTCTCCTCACTGATAGGGTGCTGGAATTTGTCTCCTGATTGCATTTCCCCCGAAAGTTAATCAGTGTCAAAATGAGCCATTCACAGAGCCACAGGAATGGGCAAGCAGGTTAGACTTCAGGGCCATGACCCCAGGGCTGCTGGGGGAAGAGACACATGTCCAAGACCACTGTCAGGGCCCTGGGGTCCCTCCCTTCCCTTCCTTTCGCTGTTGTTGTTGTTGTTGTTGTTGTTGTTGTTGTTGTTGCAATGACTGAGGGGCCAAGAAGGGTGCTCAAGCCTGGGGTCGCCCATCTGTATTTAGGGCTCCAAGATGCAGGCGTGGTACATGCTGGGAGTTAAGCATGCATGTGTCTTTCATGACGGTGCTTATACACCCAGTCATGGGGTTCCTTTGGTGCTCCTGCACATTCTATTGGCTCTGCCCACCTGAATGCCCACACACGGGTCTGAGGGATAGTGCTCCTAGCTGCGGAGTTGACACAGTCTTTGCTTGACATGTGAACCAGGGACTAAAGACAGCAGATTCAGAGGGCTACCCCAGTGTGTAGGAGACTACCGGAGTCAAACTTGTGGCCTTGTGTTTGGACAGCAGACGATTGGCACTCGCCCAGCTGTAGCCTCATGCTCTGCGTTCTTCATACCTTGAATTACTTTGACTAAGAGAGTGCTCCTGTGCCCATGAAGTTTATCAAGGATACTTTTCCTGAAGTTTGTTAGTGGAGGAGTGAACTGGGGGTATGTTGGAGAGTGTCATCTTCATGCCTGCAAATACATAGAGCACTGAACATTACTACCACTTTATTCAGAACCTTTTTTTTTTAGGTGAGGTCCGAAGGCCTGTCATGTGAAAGTCAGAAAACTACATAGTCCATATATACAATCCATTGCACTTTCCCTGTTTCTGTGTGTGTGTGTGTGTGTGTGTGTGTGTGTGTGTGTGTGTGTGTGTTGGGCCACATCTGGCTGTGCTCAGGGCTTTCTCCTGGCTCTGTGCTCAGGGATCACTCCTAGAGGGTTTGGGGGGCCATAATAGAATGGCTGGCGGGGAGTGAAAAGCAACACCCAGATCATGACCATATTTGCTCACCTTCTAAGTTACAAGTTTTAAAAAGTTGATTTGAGGTCTGTGGGTAGAAGGAAAATCTGAGGGGCCAGGGCCTGGAATCTTTTGAGGTCCAGGCTTGAGCAATCAACAGCCCCAAGTATCAGACCTCATCAGTCCCCCTGCCCCCTCCTCAGTGGTTTCAATCCAGGCTCAGAAAGCTTCAAAGATGCTGGCCAGCTGTTGATAAGAAACAAAGACACTGAAGGTCTCAGGGTCAGAATATGAGTTAGAGGCTGGGTATGTGGCCAAGCGGACAAATATTTGCAAGAATGGACTTTTCTTGTCGGCAAAGGAGCTGGGGAGCCCTTTGGGTATAAATAAGAGACAGAAAAAAGCTTCGAAACAGGATGTCCTTAGTTCACAGATGTCTGGGGTTCTCCCAGCCCGTGAATAGAACTTGTGATAAACATTTGAAGGAAACCTCATTCACTGAAGCCACAAGGGCAAGGAGACAGCTGAGAGAGGGACAAAGAACAAAAGACCAACAAGCAGCCATGTCTGGCTTGTCTATAGTTTTGGCATTTTCACTTGGCCTGGATGTCAAATGGTGAAATTAACTTTGACCGGACCTATGTCATTAAAACCCAAACAAATGGGCTTGTGAGGAGCTGGCAAGGTAATACAGGGGCCAAGGGCTTGTTTTGCGTGCTGCTGGCCCTAGTTTGATCCTCTGTAACCCTACAATCCCCAGCACTCATATGGGCCCCCCAGAGAACTTCCAGGAGATACCCCCCTGAGAACAGCCTCTGGGGGAGGGGGAGATAAAGATGTAATCACTGAATCATCAAATCGCCAAAAAAGGCATGCCACCTCCAGTGAATATGCGAAGGCCACATCTTGAATCATTTTTAGTACTGGTTCTTCACCTTTCTTTTCTGTCTTGGAGCCACGCCTGGCTGTAGCAGGGATTGCTCCTGCTCAGAGGACCCTCTGTGGTGCCTCAGGTAGAACTGAGGTCTGCCATATATGTGCAAGCACCTTAACCCCATGATATCTCGCCCACCCTTGTTTTACACGAAGCCATTAAGAACTAGTGATTTCGGCTGGCATTCGTCCAGGTGGGATGCCCCAGCTGTCCAAAGTGGGGCCTGTTCAAAGGGATTGGCAATGCTGCTCCATAATCCTGGTAGAGGAGAAGGCTAGGCCAGGCAGAAGAGACAGCTTACAATGGAGCATGGACAGGTCTCACCTGTTGGACCCAAGTTTTGGGGAGAGGTTGGATTGCTTCTTCATGATGCATGTCACCTTCCTAGCCTGGGGACCTGTACTATCTCTGTTCCATCCATCCTTATCCTCCATACCCGTCAACATAATGTCCCATTTCCTTTCAAGTTCACATAAAATTTCCAACTCCCTCTGAACATAATATTGAAGGCACAATTAACTGATACAATGCCCTTCCTGCAGTGCTCCTTTAAAAAGTTAGAAATGGAACCAAAGGGATAGTACGTCAGGTAGGGGTGCTTTTTTTTTTTTTTTTTTTTTTTTTTTTTTTTTTTTTGCATTTAATCAAACTCAGTTTGACCCCTGGCACCACATATAATATCCTGAATCCTGCCAGGACTGATTCTTGAGATCCATCAGCTGTGGCCACAAACAAACAAATAAATAAAAATTCAGAAAAAGTTTTTCTTCCATCAGGCTTTCAGCTCCTGCTAGGGAAGGGTAGAAATATTCCTGGGTTGTCAGGCCTGCAGCTGGCCCCTCCTGGACCTGGGAATCCCAGCTCCCCCTCACAAGCACCTACCCCCACTGAAAACAGAAACTTCCGCTGTTTCCCTGGGCCAAGGCCTCCCTGGAGGAGTGGAGGAGCCAGGGCAAGCCCAGACAGGAAGGGTCAGGGAAGGTTCCCTCTGGGAAACTTGCGGAAAGGGAGGTTCAGGGAGCTGAGCCTGCTCCTTCGAGTGCCCTGGCTATGTGCAGAGGAGGAAGAGGGGAGGATGGAGAGGAACTACTCGGCTAGAGCTCACCCCACTGGGGCCCCAGGACAGAGGATGGGGAGAGGAGGAAGGTTCCCACAGGCTTCGTATCCTCTGGTTTCCACACGGCACCTCAGAATCAGCTGCAGGGAGAGCACTGCAGTCCCTGCAGGGCTCTGGCTCGAACTCTGCACTCAGGGCTGACTCCTGTCTCTGCACTCAAGGCTGTCTCCTGTCTTTGCACTCAGGATTCACTCCTGGCTCTGTGCACAGGGCTCACTCCTGGTTCTATACTTAGGGACTCTCTCCTTCCTTAAAGCCCAGGGGTCACCCCTGGCTATGTGCTCAGGCCTCACTTCTGACTCTGTGCTTAGAGATCACCCTGGCATGGCCAGGGATCAAACCCAAGCCAGTTGTGTGCAATGCAAGCCTCAGGAAAGCCCAGAACTTTCTGTTCATGGTGCTCAAGGTGTCAAGGAAGGGGTGGGGTGGAGCCTGAGTGACATTCCCACAACGCACATGGCCCAGGCCATGAAACCTGACTCAGGGGAAAGACATGTTCCAAGCAGGCGCCTTCCTGCAAACCACTCATTGGGTCAATATTGACTTAGGCATGAGTAGGGCTGAGGGGGCCTGCGAGCTAATAAAATGTGATTGTGATTTTCCAGAGTGGAGGTCTGGACGACCAGATGCTGCCACCGAAGGAGCAATTCAGTCAGGGAGAAAAATGGCCTTTGGGGGGAAGAGAAAGGAAATACTTTCAAATTCCTGAGTCTAGTCATGTGAAGCCATTGAGCTCAGTTAGATTCCAGCAATCTTCCCAAATTTTCAGTCTCAGATACTCTTGAATTCGCTTGATGGGAAGGAAATCTGACAGGAATGGCATTTAAACAGCTACCATTTCTTTCTTGTCTTTGTGGTATCAGTGATAGAATCCAGAACCTCACAGCTGGAAGGCTTTTTAGTTTTGTTGTTCTTGTTGTTTTAATTTTTGCAAGTGATGCTCAGAGATCCCACAGGCCACTCTTAGCAACACTCAGCCAATGGGACCAGAAGTTTCAATGCTCAGGCCTAGTGGTGCTCTGGGGTTTCCAGGACCACACCTGGGAGGACACGTGTGCCAGGAATGGCATTCAAAGCCCCTACCTCGCCCCCTGAGCTGTCTCCCTGACTCTTTGTTACTGGGATACAGATTTGCAGGGCTCCTGGCTCTGTCCCAGAACAGGAATAAATATACTATAAATTGGGTCAGTCAGATAAACCCAAGATCTTTTCTCCTTGTCACCAGCCATCTGATGACATCCAATGAGCAAAGAGAGGTGTAAAGGGCAAATTAACCAGCTCAGGCTGGCTGAGCTCTCCCTTTATCCGCAGGGCCTTGCAGCAAGATCCAGGCCTGCCAATCTCACATGAGCTCCCAGAAATATCAAAATCTCAGCAGAGGGGCTGGAGATTAGCTCACTCGCATGTGAGTTAATGGCAGAGCAATTGCTTTGCACTGGCGAGGTCCCATGGTACCGTAGTGGAAAAACTTAGAGGCAAAAGAGGGAAACTAGGGGCTGAACCTCTAAGTGACTCATTTGGGGAGCTGGGCTGAGATGAACAAGTCATAAATCACAAAGTCAGGTCCAGAGCAGAGCAGGAGAGCAAACTGATCCATCAAGTGGCAGGAAGGAGAAGGGAGACAGCAACAATTAGTAAATTGTTGTGAATTAGCAAATGGAAGTAGAAACGAAATATATTCAACACTAATTGTACCTACCATGAATGTGTCAGCAATTATGTGAACAACATTTGTGTGAGTTGGGTGAAAGATTCATTAATCCTCTATTGCATAGATAGACTCTTTGTGGGCTCGAATCATTTTGGCGACAGCCAGTCCAAGGTCACATGTAAAATAACTCTGAGTTGCCTCCTTCTCGGGTCCGTTCCTGCCCACCTGGCAGAGATCTTGGTCTGAACCTGCTCTTGGGGATTCTGAGTTCTGATGAGAGGGGAGTTCCCAAGGTGGAAAGTTTCTGTGAAACAGGGGGCATGGGGACAGTTTATGGCATCCTCTGGCAGATGGAAAGCGACTCTGTCTCACAGATGGGCAGACAGAGATGGGGTAGGGCTGAGGTTCTCAGTCAAGGAACTGCTGCCCTGTATCCTCACTGCTGATAGGAGTCAGCCCCATGCATTGCAGTTTATTTATTGGAAGCCAGGATGGAACATAAGCCCCCAGCAAGAAACATCTATGCTCAGCCCCTGAGCCATCTCCAGTTCCTTCACCACTTTGGACAGGAAAACTAAGGCTCGGCGGGGAGAGTGTCTGCCTGGGTATGAACCCAGATATTCTGGTACCAATGTGGGCATCTGGATATACCAGGTGTGGATACAGGAATGGGGCTGTGGACTGGCTGAATCCTGCCTGTACTTGGTCCAAGCATTGGTCATCCATAAAACATATATTGTGCCACTGGAAACTGTCTTGCTAGTGTGTTTCTGAACAGCTTCAGGGAAGCTGGGTAGTGGTGATGGTGGGGGAGTTGACCTGCAGAGGGTAGTAAGCCCTATTAGGGGTACTGGGGTGTAGGCCTAAGGGGATACAGGATGCTGGGGGAGGGGTATCCAGGATAATCCTCCCCCAAGGAAGGTGACTTTGAAGGCATTTGGGGAATTTCTCCTGGATGTCACATTCCACTGCTGACTTTGGTATTATCATCATTTTAAGGACAAGAGGCAACTGACTCACAACGAAAGAAAACAAAGGAAGCAGCGCAGGTTCTGAAACTTCCTGTTTGTCTCATAACTGCAACGATATTCAGCTTATGCAAATAGCCTCACTCCAGAGAAACATAGCAGGTAGACACGACCACGCACGTATGCGCATACACACATGTACAAAACATAATATACACAATATATAACATAGTACACACAATATACATGACCATGCATATGTACACACATCCATACATGCTTCCACACATTACACACACAGGCAGGACTGGGAGGCGTAGGATGACCCAATCCTCAGCCCTCAGGGGCTCTTGCAGACTCAGCAAACCTTCCTCTCTCCTTCTCAGCCCTGACTCTGGGCTCGGGTCCAACAGCCAGAAGAGCTGAGTTAGGGAATTCCCTGATTCTGGAGCCTCCTCTGGTCCAGGAAGCTGCCATATGAAGGGACCACACTAATTACACTGGCTCCACATAGCAATGTGTTTTCATTAAGCCACAGTCAAGCGTGAGCCACTGGTGGTACACACTGGCATCAGCGCCTTAATCCTAAAACAAGGAGGTGGTGGGTACCTATTATTTGCCCAAAGACCCCACTTCAACCTGGAACTCCTCCTTTCCTCCCGTTTGGGCCTTGGGATGGAAGACAAGGACAGAAGTCAGGCAACTTCTTGAATGGTCCCATTCTTCCCAGGACTCAGGCCAGTTCTGGAGTGAGTCAGGCTTGCAGCCCGAGGAGTTGGTCTCCGATCCCAGAGAGAGTGTTGTGTTGGGGGATACCCTCCATTCAGCCTCACCCTCAACCTGGTGCCAGGGCTGACACCCTGTGCTTTAGGCAGCCTCTCAACACACTGAATCTACACTTCTATGTTAACAGGTGGAAGTGCAAATGACACATGTGACTTCAAGAAAACTCTCCAAGGTTCAGAAGTTCTCAAAGGTTTGTCTCCAAAACAAGTGAAATCACTTGCTTCAAACGGCCGAACATTTTACTCCTTCTCAGCTTTGCCCCAGCTGGGGAAGCGGTGACAAACAGCTGCAGCAAAGCACCAAAGAGCTATAAGTTAAGGAAATGGGTTTTTGTTTTCAGTTTTTTTCCTGCCCTCAGTCTCTTCCTACTCTTACCCCAAACCTGGGCAGTGTCCCTGATTCCGAAAGCTCTGGGGTACCCGGAGAAGGGTTCAGCGTGGACTCCAAGCAACATTCCAGGTCCAAATGCATGTTCTGAACAAGACCCAAATTCAGCTCTGATTTCTGAGCATGAGATTTTGCTGTCTGGACCTATATTATCTTCTTCCTGACCGAAGGGCTGGGGAGACAGCGCAAAGGGCTGTTATTTTGGGGGGTTTTAGAGCTCTGCTCTGGGGATACTCACAGCTCAGTGTTCTGGGGACAATGCTGTGTTGGAGACTGAACAAAACTAACTTAAAAAAAGAAAGGAAGGATTGACCCCAATATAATACAGGAGTTAGGACACTTATGTGCGTTGCAGGTAGCCAATCTGGATTCAGTCCCCCAGCACCACACGGGGTCTTCCAAGCCCTGCCAAGAGCCATCCAAGAGCACAGAGCCAGAAGTAAGACCTGAGCACTGCCAGATATGGCACCACACACACACACACACACACACACACACACACACACACACACACACACACACACACACACACGAAAGGGGAGTCGCTTTTGCTGGCCTGGGTCTGGGTCCAGCAAAGTGAATGGATTCTGGGCTCTGTTCTTCCCCAGCTGTGTGACCTGAGCAGATGACTTAACTTTGCTGAGCTCAATTTCCACCTAAAGAACAGGGATGTCATGGGAGCACAGGACACAAGTACCAAACAGCTGGATGTGGAGCTGGAGCCCAGGACAGGGTCCTGGAGAGTGGTGTTGTGAGGATCACGTCTGCAGAGCCCTTCACTGTCCCACATCCTGTAAACAGAAGAATCTAGGTAGAGAGGCCTGGAGAAGGTGGAGGAAGAAAGGGGGAAAAGGGCAGAGGAAGGGCACAGCTGCAATTCTTAGTCCCTTTAAAAAAAATTTTTTTTAATAATGTCTTTATTAGGGGCCAGAGAGCTAGCATGGAGGTAAGGCATTTGCCTTGCATGCAGAAGGTCGGTGGTTCGAATCCCAGCTTCCCATATGGTCCCCCGAGCCTGCCAGGAGTGATTTCTGAGCATAGAGCCAGGAGGAACCCCTGAGCGCTGCCAGGTGTGACTCAAAAACAAAACAAAACAAAAATGACTTTATTAAAACACCATGATTATAAACATGATTGTAGTTGGGTTGCAGTCATACAAAAAACTCCCCCCTTCAGCCACCACCATGGATTTGGGACCATGCTTGGCCGTGCTCAGGACTGACTCCTGGCTCTGTTCTCAGGGCTCAGGGCTGACTTCTGGTGGGAATCAGAGACCAGATGGTGGGCTCAGTGTGGAGGATGAACTCCTTGTTCCCTTGCCTACCACGCAAGGTTCCATCTCTCTGGGCCTATAATTCTCACCTGTGAATGTGAGTGAACGCAAGTCTCAGGCCAGCTCCAGTGGGCAGAAACGAGTCGGTATTTTCCTCATTTTGCAGATTTGAAGCAAGTTCATGGAAATGTCAGCTGGAGCCCTCAAGCATGAGAGGCTGCTCAGGACAGAGATGTGGCCCGAGTAGCAGGAGCATGATGGGGACCTGCCACAGGAGACACAGTTGACATCTGCACAGTCTCAGGGGTGCCCTGGACTCAGACATAGGGTCAGGGGCACACAGAAAAGGTGACTCCTTGCTGAGGGCTACACAGCAGGAGGGAGGCCTGAGAGCAGCTGCAGGGACTGGACATAGACCAGGCCGGGGTTGAGGGGGAGAGGGGACCACTTAGGAGCATCATCATAGAAGGGGAAGAGTGGATAGGAGCCTTGTAGAGAACATAGGGACTGGGTAGCATGAGGAAAAGTGGAGCCAGCAGTCTTCTAGTGGGACTGTATTCAGCTCATGGCTTGGATGGCTCTTTGGAGGCCTCTTCTGGTTCCCCAGTGCTTGGGGTGCCTGCTGGCCACAGGGTTCAGTGTTATGGGGTAAGCCATAATAAGTAGCTCCCTCTCTGCCCCCATGGGTCCCTTTGAGCTGCATAGTTGGTGATATAGGATGAGGGGTGACTGGAGCAGCCAGCCAATAATCAGGACTATGCCCAAGCCAGTGGGCAGCCATTCTTATTTTAAAATGTTTTATTATAACACTGTGAGTTACCAAGTTGTTCAAGATACAGTCATTTCACACATTAAATGTTCAACTATCAATCCCACCACCACTGTGACCTTCCCTTCACCAGTGTCCCCAGTCTCCCACTCATCACCTTAACCTGGCCCCTTGCAGGCACAAACAAATTTACTTCATATTGTTTGTTACAATATAAAGGAAAATGGAATTATCAAAAGTTATATCAACACAGGCCAAATTGAAATGATTGTTCTATCTCTCCATGGTGTTACTAAGGTCTGGTTCAAGGATTTCCTGGACTGTGGTTGGTGCTAGCTGAGCCTTCTGTATACGATTTAAACTTACTGAGCATGGGAAATTTCTACGGAACATTCCCATTAGATTTCCTGAGACTCTACTGGGTTGACACTATTATAAGATATTGACAATTCCAGGATTTATACATCTGAAACAAATTTGGTGGCTTGACAATTTAAAAATTAAGTCAAGGAGCTGGGCAATTTCTGTTGGAGGGTGTAGAGTGTGGTGTTGGACTGTTTTTGTAGTTCATGTGAGAATTCCACAGAGAGATAAGCCCTAACCAGACTACCTGAGATGTATCACTGACCATTATTTTCTTTTGGAGCTCAGTGGAGGAGCTGGGCAGATTTTTTAGAGCAGCCTTTCTTGAGGTCTGATTCTGTGCACTGAAACACTGGCTGCTCTGTATTTGTGTCTCACTCAGGTATGCTGTCAACAGGCCATCACTAAATAGCAAAAGGGAGAGGACAGTATGGGAGTAACCTCTGCCCTGTCCACTCTCCTGAACTGGACCAGGGCCCTTGATCTCAACAGGATAGGGCCAGAGAAGGCTTGGGATGAAAAAACTGTGCCCCGCTGTAGGGGGAGCCTAGAAACCCAACACAACTTGGGTTCCCAGAGGCTGTCAGACTTGACCTACCTGGTGACACCACCCTTGGCACAAATAGCTGCAGAGAGTGGGGCAAGAGGGCACAGCCAAGGCAGACTTCTGGCCCCCTCACCTTTCCCTCTCCTGCAGTACAGGATCATTCCAGGGCTTAACTTCAATCCCTCCCACCACTACTACCCTCAGCTTTTTTTTTTTTCTGTGCAGTTTTTATGCACAATGTCACTTGGCCTGCCTCCATCTCCAGGGTCGTGTTCAGCCACTGACCAAATCCCCTCTGGCACCTTTCTCAGTCTCTGCTACCACCAGAGGCTTCCAAGCCTTGAGGACGGGGTGACAGCACATTGGTCCCCTAGCTCTCACTTTGCCTGCTCTACGATCGCCCCCTGATGACCCCAGGACCCCCTTGCCCACCTTGTTCAGGTGCCTCTCCATCTGTTTGTCCATCCATCCATTAACCCATCCACTTCTGCCCATCCTTCCACCCACCTATCTGTCCATCCATCTACTGACCTTTCCATCTGTCCATCCATCTATGTATTATTCATCCATTTATTCATCCCTTCATCCATCTATACACTCATTCGTCCATCCAGCCCTTCACACCCTTTCTCCTTCCTCCCTTCCACCTGTTCATCATTCATCAGTCCTTCCATCCATGTACTCATTCATTCATTCATTCACTCACACCCACTCATTGACACTCTATCAATGGCGACCCAGCAGCCACCAACTAGACAGAAAGCCCTGATGTCATGGAATAGTTTTAGGGGAGAACCTGAATGTGAATAAACCCAGGGGTCCTCTATTTCAGGGGGAAAAAAAAGGCAAAACCGGCAGAGATGGGAGCCTGTTAACACAGGAGAGAGGGGCATGGGAAGTGTGACTGAGAAAGGGGACCCTGACTAGAGAGACCTGAGGAAGCCGGAAAGATTAGGGAGGCTTAAACCTTGATTCTAGGATTCAAGATCCTAAATCTTGATCTTGGCAGAAGCAGTAGGAAAATCCGGGTGGGGAGTCTGCGGTGTTTCTAAGGAGCCCAACTTCTTGTTGACCGGTGCAAAATCATGGGGCACCCACTGACTTGTAAATCCTGCATGTTACTGTGTGTGAGCCTCACAAGAATCTGAGCTCAGGGCTCAAGGTGAATCTCCCTCATGGGCAGTGCAGAGGGGCCTAAGGAGGGGCTTGGTGAATCTGCTGATGCACCCCCCAGAGAGTCGGGGGAGGGAGTCCCCACCAGGCTCAAGGAAAATGACCAGCAGGGACAATCTAGAGCAAGGGTCTCAAACTCAACTTACCTGGGGGCTGCAGGAGGCAAAGTCGGGGTGAGGCAGGGCCACATAAGGGATTTCACAAAAAAAAAAAAAAAAAAAAAGTCCTCAAGCGTCATTATTAACAGGTTTAATTATTTCTTCTGAACATGAATAGAACATTGAGTGAAGATCATGAACAGTTCTTCTGAACATGGCATCTTTTGTCTATTCCTTGCTGCCAGAGACTTGACAGCGCTTCTTCTCACAAATCTGAACCACATTTGGCTTTAGAGAGGAAGCAGTTGAGACCCTCAGTATGACTTGAAGATGATCATCATTAAGTCTAGACCTGTACTTTGACTTATTGAAGTTCAGTGTGGAGAATAACTTTTCACACAAATATGTGCTCCCAAAAAGGCACATGGTGCGCTTGAACATTCGGGAAAGCTCAGGGAAGCTGGGGGGCAATTCTCTCAAAATTTGCCCATACATGTCTGCTTTTCCACTAATCTCCCTGAACTTGGCTTTCAGATCAGAGTTGCACTGCAGGTCAATGAGCTCCATTTGAAGCACAGGAGGGGCATCTTGCACATCAAAGAAAAAGGGGTCCACAAAAATTTGGAAAGTGGCTCTGTGCTTTTTGAAGTCTGCAAATCTGTGATCAAATTCCTTCTCTAGCTTAAAAATAGCATCAACATATTTCTCACCACTGAATGGTATGCCTGCACCCACAAGTTCCTTGCATGCTGGGAAATGGCAAAGGTTTGTCTGAGAGAGCTGGGATTTCCATAACACAAGTTTTGTGGAGAATGCTCTCACATTGTCATAGGCAGCACTGACAAGCTACCCTGGGCCTTGTAACATCTTGTTTAGTACATTCAGCTTATGTGTGATGTCAACAAGAAAAGCTAAGTCCATGAGTCATTTGTGATCACTCAACTCAGAAACAGCATTCCCATCCTTCTCCATGAAGGCTTTCACTTCTTCTCTCAACTCAAAAAATCTTTTCAGGACATTTCCCCTGCTGAGCTAAGGTACCTCGATGAAATAGAGCACATCTCCATATTCTGAGTCCATTTCCTCGAAAAAAGCACGGAACCTCCTGTGCTTTAAGCCCCTGGATCTGATTTGGTTGATGCATTTCACAAAAACAGACATCACATTGTCACATGGCAGGCATTTACTGCAAAGGGCCTGCTGATGGATAATGCAGTAAAGAGCAATGGCCTTCTCTACACCCTCCTCTTCAAAATTTTTTGAACAAGTGCCACCAGTGCATTTTTCCTCCCTGTCATCGATGGTGCTCCATTGGTTATTATTCCAACAAACCTCTTCCATGGCAAACCTGCATTCTCAATGGCATCACACAGATGCCGAAATATCTCATTAGCGGTGGTCTGGCCACCCATTGGAATTATTGTGAGCAACTCCTCTGTCAATTCAAAATTGCAATCAATACCATGGACATAAATTGTGAGCTGCGCAGTGTCTATTATATCTGTTCCCTCGTCAAGAGCAACTGAGTATGCATCAAAACATTTGGCTTTCTCACACAGTTGATGATAAATGTCACTTGACATGTCAGAAATGCGCTCTGCCACAGTGTTGGCAGAAAGGCTGATTTTGCTAAACTGGCCTTTCTTTTCCAGAAGATAATACTTGCCTTAGCAATCATCTCACTAACCATGTAACTAGCTTTGACTGATGCAACATTCTCTTTGGTTGCTTTCTTGAAGAAATCTTGTTGCCTCATTAAACATGCTTTAAGACTGGCAACCCGCATGGCTCTCTCATTTCCTTGATAGTTTGCACATTCCTCAGCATGTTTAGTTGAATAATGGTGTTTCAAGTTGTATTCCTTGTGCACTGCAACTTTCTCTGAGCAAATAAGTCATGTGGGGATGCCCCTGTGCTCAACAAAGAATTACTGCGTCTCCCACTTTTCCTGAAATTACCTGTGCTAGTCATCAATCTTTCTCTTCACTGCAGGCTTTGATGAAGTCATGATAAAGGTATGACAAAATCTAATTCTGTAATAAACTTCTCTCCCTTCTCTCCCTCAGGCCTCCGATAATGTAAGGGGCAGCGGGCAGGAGCAGCGGAAATGATGTCTGCGCTAGGCGCAAAGTATTCACGATTATTCGCTTACTGAATATTCGCAATAAAAAAATCACATTAGTAAGAAAAAATCGCAAAAAAAATCACATTAAACATTCGCATACCCCGAACGGTATGCGAATGTTTAATGCATTTTTATTGCGATTATTCGGTAAGCAAATAATCGCGAATACTGCGATATTTGAAGGCCGGCCACAGGCCACAAATGTTGTACGGAGGGCGGAGGGCCTCGAGTTTGAGACCCCTGATCTAGAAAGTGATGTGCTCAGGCAGGTGGCGGGAAGGAGAGGTGCCAGGATCCACCAAATCATTTCTGCTGGGAAACTGGAATAAAGGGGGATTCCTTCTTTCCTTCTTCCCCCAGTGTGTTTTACTGCCTGGTCTCCTTCTCACTGTGTCCCCCAGGGGATGGTGGAGATCCCAGAGCAGAGATGTAGGAGACACCCCTGTCCCCCAACTCTCCCTCCAGTGCAGAAGTGCTTGCCAGCTCACTCCTCTCCCTCCTGCACTCTCTCACTGCTGCCTTCTCCTTCCCAGCAGAGCCTGGAAACCACCAGCTTTTCTTCTTAACCAGGAGAGTTCTGGCCTCAAGTGGTTGCAGGAATGTTAAAACCTGATAAGGAGGGGAAGATAAAATCTCCCACACTCAGAGCCTGGAATTTCCCCCTTCCTGAGCCCAATCTCTCCCCACTCCCACCCAGAGGCTGCCAGCAGCTTCTGTCACCCTTCCACCTCCCCATCAGCCTCCTGGAAAGCACCTCATTCATTCATTCATTCATTCACTCACTCATTTATTCATTCTGAAGCAAACACCTAGGAAGTGTCTCGTGAAATCTCTGGAAATTCTTTGGAGACTCTTCAGTGCTCTTGAACATGGGTCCAGCTGAGGAGATGGGGATACCTGGCCTCCTCCTTCTCAGGGTGCCAGAGCCCTCATTTATAGGGAACATCTCCCCACTGGCCAGAGCTCTTAACATTACCCAATGACCAGAACCAACTGCCCCCTTGGCTTGGAGACAAAGGTCACAGGACAATAGGGGAAAAGCCCTCCACAAAGCTCTCCCTGTGGGTCCAGGAAGGGATTCTCAAATGGTGACCTAGTGCCCCTGCCTAGCCCTTAGTTTCCAAGACAGCTGCAGCTGTCTGAACTCCAAGGTGCCTGATGGTTCCGAGAGCACCACTGCTGATTAAGTGGAACAGAGCCAGACCCTGGGGTTCTGGACTTGGATCTACTGAGGGGACACCTGGGCTTCCAGGTTCAAATCTGCTGAGGGGACACCTGAGTTTCTGGGCTTGGATCTCTTGAGGGGACCTGGTTGCACTTTGGCCCTACCTGCAGGTGCCAGAAAACACATTCTTGGGACCTGTGCCAGCTCCGGAATCCAGAATCCAGGATGCAACCAGGCACCACAATCAAACCCCAGGTGTTGGAAAGCCCTGGAAACACCAGTTGGTGGATAGGTTCTGGCCAATGCTCCCACTGATAGACCCACTATGTTTCCCTTTTCTGTGTGGTTTTTCCAGCTCAGCCTCTGTTTTCATGAAGGAAGAGTCCTGTGGTTGGAACTCAGAGACCCTCTGAGAAGAGAACTTGAATGAAAGGGGCTGGTACCCCCTCTGCCAGTTAAAAAAAATAACTTTAAGGGCCAGAGAGATAGTACAATGGTTAGTGTACCTGCATTGCATGTGTTGACCAGGGTTTGATTCCCAGTACCCCATATGGTCGCCTCCCTAACCCCAGAATTTGACAAGAGTGATCCCTAAGCACAGAGCCAGGAATAAGCACAATAATAAAAAAAAACATAATAATTATATATGATTAGTCCCATTTAAAATCTGGATTCAATTGGGGGAAATGTGATCATTGTACATTTCAGAGGAAAAGGGGAGCTGTGGATAGAATGGTTCAAAGCCTGATGATACCTGAAAAAAACAGAGCTAAAATTTTCTGTCAGGTCTGGCAAGTATGGGTCAACTTCATTAGAATCCAGAAATAGGGGCCGGAGAGATAGCATGGAGGTAAGGCGTTTGCCTTTCATGCAGAAGGTCATCAGTTTGAATCCCGGTGTCCCATATGGTCCCCCGTGCCTGCCAGGAGCAATTTCTGAGCATGGAGCCAGGAGTATCCCCTGAGCACTGCCGGGTGTGACCCAAAAACCAAAGAAAAAAAAAAAAAGAATCCAGGAATAATTTTTTTTTCCTTTGGGGTAAGACCATGGTCAGTGATGATCAGGGGTTACTCCTAGCTCTGCACTCAGGAATTACTGATGGCAATGCTTGTAGGACCATAGGGATGTCAGGGATCGAACCCGCATCAGCTGCAAGCAAGGCAAGGACCTACTTGATATAGCTACTCTTCAACTTCACAGTGGAATGATTTTAGTGCAAGTGATTGAAACCAAACTCAAAGTAAAATGAACCTGCAGAAATAGGGGGAAGGGGGAAGGAAGAATGGAAGAAGAGGTGTTAGAGGAGAGGGAAAATGATGGAAGGAGGGAAGAGGAAGAAAAGGAAAGAGGGAGTAGCAAGGAAAGAAGGAAGGAGGGGAGGGAGAAAGGAAGGATGGAAGGAATGAAGAAGGATGAGTGGAAGGAGAGAAGGGAGAAAATATGAGAGGGAGGGAGGAAGTAAGGGAGAAAATATGAGAGGGAGGGAAGAAGTAAGGGAGAAATGGAGGGAGGAAATCTGCAGGCAAAGAAATAAGAGCCTTTATGAGTATATTTTAAAAAAAGGAGCCCAAAGCTCTGAAGTTCTTTGAAGCACGGGACCCCTCTGAAAGCTTCTGAGATGCAGAAACCTAAGCCTGCTGAAGACAGAGGCTCTGATAAGAACATGAAAACACTAGTTCAAAGCTTCCGCCATGAAAATCCCCAACTGACTCCTACTTGTGCCAAGAATTCCAGACCATATTGGGAACTACCATATATAATCCTGTTCCTAAGCTGCTGGGCCTCTCCCTGCTCTGGAGAGGCCTGTCTGCTCTCTCTGGCTAACCTCTCTCTCTCCCCCTTCACTTCCCAAAGAAACTAATCTCCACTTATCGAAACTTACCTAGACATGCAGTTCATCCCGACTCCTTCCTGAATTCTTCTCTGTGGGGGAAGGCAGCATTCCTGGGAATCCGAGGTTAGGACTGACTCTCCTCTTCCTTCAGCGAGTGATCCCTTGGTCCCTCACCCTAGCCTGGCTCCCCAGCCCCTCAGGACCCAGGTGGAGGAAAAAGTTCCAGCCCTTGAGAGTCTCAGGTGCAATTTGGCAACTGTGTGGAGCTGGTGAAATGCCCAAGCAGTGTCCTGGCCCATGCAGGTGCTCAGACCTTACTCTTCACAGCCCTGGCACTTCCCAGGGATCCAGGTAGATTGGGAGGAAGATGGGTGATTCTCTGCTCCTCCCCCTTTGTTTTAATCTCCTACAATAGTCATGATGGAACAGACAGATGCTCCCATCCCATTCTGGACACCCCATTCCCAACAGGCCCCTCACTGGACATTGCCTGGCAGACAGGCCTGAGCATCATCCAGACTGGGCCTGGGCTTGGATCAGACCGGGGTTACCTGCAGGTTTACAAGATGCAAAGCTACCTTGGGGAGGGGGGAAGCTCTCCCACTTCTTCTCAAGAGTCACCCCTGCTCTCAGCAATTCCCTTCTCAGCACGCTGCCTTGCCCCTGGGTCTTCTCTAAACAACCTGCGGCTTGAAGGATGGTGGGGGTCCTGGAGGGGAGGCTGGGCCACTCCCAACTAGCCTCTGCAAAGGTAAGCTAGGAGTCCAGCAGTCTGGTAACACCAGTGTGAGGGAAACTGATAGATATCTGGGTTGTGAGGGAAATGGGGAGTGAAGGAAAGGGATGAAGAATTCTGAGCCCAAACAAGAAAGGCCTGGATCACAGAGCGTAGGAACAGAAGCAAAACTATTTAGTGCAAAGCCTTTTGTTCTTCAAAGCCACATCAGCCTTAACTGCTATTTTACTTCTGTAAATCCACTCACTCACTTGCTTCCACATCTGAAGACATAGAATCGAAGTAGACCCTTTGTTCGGGGACTAGAGTTGCCAGGATGCCCTGGCGTCTTGGTTTGCCGGAATAAACTTTTTGTTTCCACCCACCTGGGTTGCCGTGTCGATTCCTGGACTTTCTCTAACACACGAGGAGCAGGTGTGCAGGTTTCCAGATTCCCTGTTCGTTTTTGGGCAAGAAGGATTGGGAGGAGGTGCTGAGGAAGCAGCTATGGGTCCCCAATTCCTGCCAGTGTCCTCCTCCCCTGGCATCCCTAACCCAGACCTCTGTGTCCTTCAAGTCTCATCCCTGCCTTGGGAAGCTCAGAATTGCCCATTCCTCTGCCTCTCCAGGGCTCAGGACACAGCGTTGCTGTCCCCAACTCTTTCCTCCCCGCGAAGGGACCCAGGGATGCTCCCCTATGCTCAGCCAAGATGAAATATCAGCTGCCTCCATCCCCAAGAACTCCCCGGCTCCCTCCAGAACTCTCTGCTGCCAGAGCCCCCTGAAGCAGAGGCCTGGTTATGTGCCACCGAAAGGAAATAGGGGTCTCCCTGCTGGCTCCAGATGACTGTGGGTAATGGGACTGGGGCGTGGGGACACCCCTTTCCACGAGCATGGGGATAGAGCAGTGGCCACTGCTAAGGACCCAGCCCCAACTCCAGCCAACAGGGCACAGGGAGATAGAATCATAGGCAAGCCACTTGTTAGGGGGATGGTGTCCATCCCAAGGGGACAGGATAATGTTGGGTGATTCTGTGAGACCACACAAACAACCCACACACTGGACACCTGTGGGTTCCAAGCCTTAGCATTTCCCTGTCCCCAACCCTGAAGGGACCTTTGGGTTCTGTTGGTGGTAGCCAGACTTCTGCAGCATAAAGGGGCTGCCAGGGCATGAGGTGAGGACTGCAGGCTCTAGAGGCCTTTAGGAGGCTGTGCCATTGAAAACCATCACCAACTGGGCAGCTATGATGCCCCTTTGGCCAACTAGAAATAGTGCAGCTAGCTCTTTGTGAGCAAAAAAGCCAGAGCGAAGTCAATTAGTCTGTTTATTCAGCCAACCCAGATCACAGACTAAGTCCTGCTCCACAGGAATGTCGGCCGCCCTGCACATACCCACACCTCTCCAAGAAACGCCGTGTTTCAGGGTATTAGCTAACCTTGCTCTGATCATAGTTGGATTCCCTAGTTGGAATTTGTGTTTTGGGGCTTGTTGGGTTTTTTTTAGCGCTTGGCAGTGCCAAGTTATTCCTGGCTCTGCATTCAGATATCACTCCTGTTGATGCTTTGTGGGGACCATATGGGCTCCCAAGAACCAGGCTAGCCATATGAAAGGCAAATGCCCTCCCACTGCGCTGTTGCTCCAGCCCCATAGACAAGAGTTTTCTTTCTGGGGCAGAATGACAGTAACAAGCCTGAGGATTTTGCACCCATGCAGCTTCTGGGAAGGAGTGGTGCTGGCGTCCTTTGGGGATCTTATTCCTCCTGTCATCCTGCTGCAGGCAGTCATGCAGGCAGCTCCACTTACTTCACCAGCGTCCATTTGGATAAAGTTGAACCGAGGTCAGTCCAATTCGAGTTTACTTGCTTAAAAGCAGTTTCCACTGCCTAATCCCAGGCTGGAACTTTATTTTTTTTTTCATTTATTTTATTTTTGGGGTTTGGAGCCATGCTCGCGGAGCTCAGGGCTTACTCTGTGTTCAGGGATCACTCGTGGCAGAGCTTGGGGGACCATATGAGATGCTGGGGATGAAACTTGGGTCAGCTGTGTGCAAGGCAAGTGTCTTGCGCACTGTGTCCTCTCTCCAGATTAGAGCTTAGACAAATGTGGATGAATCAATAGAGCAAAAATACAAAACAGGTGATGAAATCTGTGTCCCCTCCCTCAAAGCAAGGAGACTTTTCACATCTGTACTGATGGAGTAAAGAAGCTGTAGGACCCACTATTTTATACTCCTTTTTTTTTTTTTTTTTTTTTTTTGGTTTTTCGGGCCACACCCATTTGATGCTCAGGGGTTACTCCTGGTTAAGCACTCAGAAATTGCCCCTGGCTTGGGGAGACCATATGGGACGCCGGGGGATCGAACCGAGGTCCTTCCTTGGCTAGCGCTTGCAAGGCTTACCTCTAGTGCCACCTCGCTGGCCCCTTTATACTCCTTCTTGACAATCTTATGGAACAGCTTGTGCTGATGGAATTGTCACTGACTGGGCCTGGGACTACCCAAATGAAGCTGTAGGCTCCTGCCAGCTTTCTGAGCCGGTGACCTAGAAACTACTTCCAAACCTATTTTTGTTTCTTAGGGCCTGAAATTTTAGCAAAACTGTCCAGCCAACTCTGACCCAGAGCCTTCCTCTTGAGAAAATTAATCCCCAAAGAGGGAGTTTATTAATTTTTATGGTGACCAAGAGTAACCTCTTTATAGCTCAATTATAGGAATAATAAACTTTGCAGGGCCACACTTCTGAAAGCATGCCATTAACAGACCGTAGAGGCAAGCAGATGAGGCTGGTTGCAATTATTTTTGAATCTCCCAACAAGGACTTGGCTTATGGTCCGAAACAAGACACCCGGGCATTCTGAAGCTCCAATCCTATCTACAACACTTGTAAAAAGCACAGAGAGAGGTAAATGTAAGAGTTAAAGACAGGCGCCGGAGAGATAGCATGGAGATAAGGTGTTTGCCTTACACGCAGAAGGACGGTGGTTTGAACCCCAGCATCCCATATGGTTCCTTGAGCCTGCCGGGGGTGATTTCTGAGCTTAGAGCCAGGAGTGGCCCCTGAGCGCTGACGTGGCAGACCTGAGTTCAATCCCTGGTATGTGGCAGACCTGAGCTCAATCCCTGGCATTTCATATTGTTCCCCAAGCAAAGTCAGGAGTAATTCCTGAATACAAAGCCAGGAGTAATCCCTAAGCATCATTGGTGTGACCCCAAACAAATGAACAAACAAACAAAATAGCTAAATATTGCTGAAACAGATTTATTTACAAATATATGGATGTCCACCAAAAACAAACAAAAAAACAAAAAAACTAGAAACAATCAGTGCTGGAAGGGATGTGGGGTAAAAAAAGAACTCTCATTCACTGCTGGTGGGAATACCGTCTAGTCCAGCCTTTATGGAAAACAATATGGAGATTCCTCAAATAAATGGAAATTGAGCTCCCATATGATCCAACTATACCACTCCTAGGAATACAGAAACACAAAAACACAACACAAAAATGCCTTCTGCACACCTATATCATTGCAATGCTATTTACAACAGCCAAAATCTGGAAAAAAGCCAGATGTCTGACAACAGATGCATGGCTAAAGAAACTATGGTACACATACACAATGGAATACTATCAGGAAAATGAAGTCATAACACTTTCCTATACATAAATGGACATAGAAACTATTATGCTGAGTAAAAAAAGTCAGAGGGAGAGAAATGGACACAGAATAGTCTCACTCAAATGATCAAATAAACAAAATAGCTAAATGTCACTAAATGAAAACAGATTTATTTCATATATGGGTTTTAAGAAAAAGAAGACATTATGTAATAATGCCCAGAGACAATAGAGATGCGGGCTGGAAGGACCAACTCACAATATGAAGCTCACCACAAAGAGTGGTGAGTGCAGTTAGAGAAATAACTACACTAACAATTACCATGACAACGGTAATAAACGAGAGAAATAGAATGCCTGCCTCGAATACAGGCAAAGTGTGGGGGTGTTGGTGGGAATGTTGCACTGGTGAAGGGGGGTATTTTTTCTATAACTGAAACCCAACTACAATACGTTTGTAAATCATAGTGCTTAAATAAAGATGTTATTATAAAAAAAAACAGAAGCAAAATCTGGGGAAATAGTACAAGTATTAAGCCATTTACTTTGCATATGGTCAATCCCAGTTTAAAAAAATAAAATAAAAGAAATAAAACAAAATAAACATCTATCCCTTCACCACTGCACATTTCCTGCTGCTAAGGTCCCAGTATAGTCTGTCTGTCTGTCTGTCTGTCTGTCTGTCTGTCTGTCGCTCTCACATACTGTGTGGTTTGTACTACTGTTACTGAAGGGGTGTCCTGCACATCACTTTCCATTCATTCTTCAGCACCCAGTTCTTGTCCAGAGGCATCACTTTGATACCTATCAATATCAACGTAGGATGCATCTATTTCAGGAAGATGAGCCATTAGCATTTCTCAAAAATAAAATGTGGATGCTAATTTGTAATGATTCCAACAAATTAAGTATTCCCTTACTTTGTTAAATCTCAATTATTCTAGGTCAGATCTTATTATAAAATAAAACTTAATTTTATTTCCAGTGTGTGTGCATGAGGGAAATGCACGTCAGAATTATTCATTGTTTGTTGGAAATACACTAGTAGTGCTCAGGATTTGCTCCTGGCTCTTTGCTCAAGGGTCACTTCTAGTGAGGCTCAGGGGACCATAAAGGATGCCAGGGATCAAACCTGAGCTGTCCATGTGCAAAGTAAGGGCCTTAACCACTGTCTCTCCAGCCCCTTGCGTACATTTAACCAACAAAAAAGACTGCACCGAATACATTCCTATTTTTCAACTGGCTGAACTTATCTGAATCCATATATCTAAAGAATTTCCTTTAAAGAATTTCCCAATTGAAAACCAAACCAAACCGGGTAGGAAAAGAATGAGGAAAGAAATTTACTGAACCTGAATGAAAGATTTAGATTCTTTAGTTTGGGCCACATCCAGTGGCAGAATTACTCTTGGTTGGCTCTGGGACCTAATGGGGTGCCAGGGATCGGACTCAGGAGGGCCACATGCAAGGCCAGCAGCCTCCCCTCTGTACTATTGCTCTAGCCCCAAGAGACTTCGATTCTAGGTTGAGTCAATGATGGTTCAAGTCTCTCTTTTTTTTTTTTTTGGTTTTTGGGTCACACCCGGCAGTTAGTTACTCCTGGCTCTACACTCAGAAATCACTCCTGGCAGGCTTGGGGGACCATATAGGATGCTGGGATTCAAACCTTCGTCCTTCTGCATGCAAGGCAAACGCCCTAGCTCCATGCTACCTCTCCAGCCCCGGGTTCAATTTTTGTTTGTTTGTTTTGGGGTCACATCTGGCTGCGCTCAGGGGTTAGTCCTGGCTCTACACTCAGAAATCGCTCCTGTCAGGCCCGGGGGACCATATGGTATGCCGGGATTCGAACCACTGTCCTGCATGCAAGGCAAATGCCCTATCTCCATGCAATCTCTCTGGCCCCGGGTTCAATTCTTGATCCCAGATAAAGTTGTTCTGTCTTCACCTAAATTCGTTAATGCTGATGACAACTACATCTTGAATAGATGAATCTAAGCCCCCTTGATACCCCACGACCCCTCAAACAGCCTCCAGTCAGGTGTTTTATACCCTGTGGGCTCCGACTCACCAATGTTCCTGCAACAGGTCACTTTCTACCTGGAACTAAAGGATAGCACAGAAAAGCCAAGTTGGATAAAACAGTTATTTCAGAAGAAAATGCATCCCTGCCAGCGGAAATGGGGTCACTTGGTGCCTGTCGGTGGATTCCCACTCTGGGCACTTCTGTCTTTATCCTTGAAGCAGCATCCTGCTGTGAGATGCGCTACAGGAAGCCAATTTTTGATGTGGACTTTTGAGGGAAGAAGTGAAAAGATTTTTCACTTTTTGTTTGCCTTGGGTGGGGGCACACTGGCTATGCTCAGCAGTTGAGCCTGATGATGTCTGAGGGGCCATACTGTGCTGGGGATGGAACCTATGCTTGCTGTGTGTCGAGCCTATTTCAGCCTCTTGAGCTGTCTCTCTGGAGGACCCACTTACAACATCTATTAAGAGAGGATGAGGGGGGCCCAGAGAGATAGCACAGCGGCGTTTGCCTTGCAAGCAGCCGATCCAGGACCAAAGGTGGTTGGTTTGAATCCCGGTGTCCCATATGGTCCCCCGTGCCTGACAGGAGCTATTTCTGAGCAGACAGCCAGGAGTAACCCCTGAGCGCCGCAGGGTGTGGCCCAAAAACCAAAAAAAATAAAAATAAAAAATAAAAAGAATATATCTTTCTTACTGGTGTTGTTATTATATTGGGCCTGAGGTGCTCAGGTTTGAAAAAAAAACAAAACTCTGCTTTTTTGGTCAATTGTAACCAATGAAAAAGCAAGACCTACATGAAATGAAGAACAATGACTTTCTAAAACAACAATTGTGATTAGTAGGTTATAAATAAGTTTATTGGAAGGACTACTGAGGTCCAGAACACAGAATATAATCCAAGAAGTCGGGACTTACAGGGGAATATTAAACCTTTTACACGTGTTACACACTTACATACAGGTTAACCAATTCTGCTCGTCAGCTTTGATGCTCCACAAACATAGAGTTGAATCCAGAGCGTGCTCTCTTTGTACCCCCCCTCACGATTGTGCGGGGGTGTTTTCCATTCTAACACTCTTGTAAGTGTATCCATCAGCTTTGAGTGATTCTGCTCCAACCTTAATCTAAAAGGGAAGGCTCTGTGCTGATCCTGAAGCCATCAGCTCACGTAGAAAAAAAAATTTTTTGTTTTTTGTTTTTTGTTTTTTTGTTTTTTTGTTTTTTTTTTTTTTGGTTTTTGGGCCACACCCGGCGGTGCTCAGGGGTTACTCCTGGCTGTCTGCTCAGAAATAGCTCCTGGCAGGCACGGGGGACCATATGGGACACCGGGATTCGAACCAACCACCTTTGGTCCTGGATCGGCTGCTTGCAAGGCAAACGCCCCTGTGCTATCTCTCCGGGCCCTGTTTTTTGTTTTTGGGCCACACCCATTGACGCTCAGGGATCGCTCCTGGCTTGGGGGACCATATGGGACACACCCACTGACGCTCAGGGATCGCTCCTGGCTTGGGGGACCATATGGGACGCGGGGGGGGGGGGGGGTCCGTCCTATGCTAGTGTGACCAATGCAGATACCTTACTGCTTGCGCCACAGCTCAGTCCCCATACTTAGAAACTTTTAAAACCTCTATGAGTGTTCAAGCCACATCCTAGATCCAGAAATACAAAAGAGCAAATAATCAAGGGGGTAAGAAAGGGCCATGGAAATACCAAATCTGCTCAAGACCCTAATTTCTAATTCTAGCTACAACTCAATTAGCAAGCAGCTGAGCTGCCTTTGTTCTAAAAAAAAGTCCAATCAGTAGCTTTCACTATGATTTTCTGACTGTTCCCAGAAAGTACAGACTTCATTTTTTTGTTTGTTTTTTTGGGGTTTTTTGGGGCCACACTGCAGCGCTCAGGGATTACTCCTGGTTATCTGCTCAGAAATAGCTCCTGACAGGCACCGGGGACCATATGGGACGTCGGGATTCGAACCAACCACCTTAGGTCTAGGATAGGCTGCCTGCAAGGCAAACACCACTGTGCTCTCTCTCAGGCCCCTAGACTTCATTTTTAATAACCCAAGAATATGATTTATACATGACAGAATCTTTCACAATCAAGGCCCTTTAAGCCTAGTTGCTACTAGAGTCTATGGAATGGTTAGGGGGGGCCCAGTTTCCATTCTCAGACCATTCTCACTCTCTAGGGATCCAAGACACAATTGTAGTTAACTTGGGGACATCCCTGAACTCCCAGAAGTACGGATTTAGATGGGCCATAAACAAGACTATCAGGGATTCCAAGTTCATAGACTTACATCATCGTGACAAATGATACAACTGAGACAAACCTCTCCTAGCTTGGAAAACAGAATTTTTTTTTTTTTTTTTTCACAAAATGCCAGCGAGTATAAAATAAGTACGACGACAACAGCCAGGACTGTTTTTAACCTGCCCACTACTAAGTAATGAGGGAAGGAACGTGCAAACACTATTTTCGGAGAAATGCCATCTGAAGTGAAGAAGGAGACTTCCACACCAAGTGCCTTTTTCATAGATGACAAAGACAAGCAAAGCAGTTTCCGAGAAAAGGGGGGGAAAATTCAAAGTCCCCTTCAAAACAAAATGAATATACGCTCAATCATTGTTTGAAAGAAAACAGAGCCCATTTTCAGAACTTCTGTTTGTTTTGTTATGCAACTTAAAAAATATTAAACCAGGGTCAGAGAGAGAGCAGAAATTGGGGGAATGGGGGAAGGAACGGGCTTGTACTGCATGTAGCTAACCCAGGTTTGAACTCCCTACACTGCATGTCCCCCAGAGCACCACCCAGGGTTGCGACTGAGCACAAAGCCAGCCATATCATCAGAGCACTGCCGGACCAAACATCACCCTTCCAAAAAATTTTAAGCCAAATAGATCCCAACAATACCGATTTGCTCTAGGGCAGCTGAAGAGCACTATATGTTCTAAGCTGAATGTTTCATTCGTCTTCTCTTCTCAGATAATGCAAATAACAAAGTAAAAAGGGGCTCTTGTCAAAACCGGCAGAAACGAGCAAGCCCCCAAAACCTCTCCACTGTGAACACATCCTGCTAGTCGGTCTGAGAGAGTGAGAGAAGGTCTGCGGGCAGTAAGGCCTTTCTCCTCCTGGAGTGCTCTTTTTTTTTTCTTCATCAAACAGGTGCAGGCAGCTTTCCTAAGATCTCAGGGGGATCTGAGGTAGCTTTGGGCTGTGGGATCAGAGAACAGTCTGTCGAAGGTACAAACAAATGCAAGAAGGAACAAATACAAAACGCAAACCGAACCCAGCAGGCAGTGGGCACGCAGCTGATGGCCCTGCACTGAGCAGGGACAGGAAGACCTGCCTCCAGGCTCAGCCCCCTACACCCGAGGCTCTCTCAGTGTACCAGCTCGGGCTGGTTCTCCATGAATGGAAGCACCCCGCTGACGTAGTAGGCGATGCCGAGGGACAGCAGCGCGATGACGAAGATGAGGAGCAGCACCCGCCAGAAGCCCAAGTCCTCCACGAACTCCTGCCAGGTGGTACGGAAGCTGGATAGGACGCCCTCGCCCTGCTGCAGGTTGGGGTTGAGCAGGGAGTGGCTCTCCATGGCACTGCAGACACAGCAACGACAAGACAGGGCAGGACATGTATCACCCACTCCAGATGGACAGGCAAGGGCCACCGCCTGGCCGTTCCCTCCCCACTGGGGATCAGGACACTGAAAGGACAGAAGGGTGGATGGGGAGCCAGTGTACCATCACTCTTTGTTAAATTTATTAAGTCGCCAGGAGATACAGAGTTAAAAAGTTATTGATGGTGCAGTGAGGACAGAGAAGGGACCACTATGACAATGAGAGTGGGAAATGATCCCTCTGGTCAAGAATGGGGGGCTGAAAGAAAGGGATAGCATGATATCCTTTCAGTAAAAATATTGCACATCACAGTGACTAAAAAGGGAGGGGGGTGGGAGGGAGAGAAAGAGGGAGGGGGAGAGAGAGAGAGAGAGAGAGAGAGAGAGAGAGAGAGAGAGAGAGATGCCTGCCCTACAGACAGGCAGGGAGGGAAACTGGGGGGCATAGGTAAAGGGTGTTGGACATTGTACAACTGAAACGCAATCAAACAAACAACTTTGTAAATATGGGGGAAAAAACTGTGTAATGAACAACTCTGTAATCCTGTTGTTTAAATAAAGTACTTTTTTAAAAAAAAGTTGTTGATGGTTGAGTTTCGGTCATACAATGTCCAACACCCATCTGTTCACCAGTGTGCGTTCCCATCACCAATGTCCCCAGTTTTCCTTCTGTCATCCATCCACCCAGTGTGACTGTAAGGCAGATCCTTTTCTTCTCTCTTTCTCCCCCTTCTCCCACCCACTCTTCCCTTTTAGACACTGTGGTTTGCAATACTGTTATTGAAGGGGTATCATGCTATCACTTCCATTCAGTTCCCAGTTCTTGTCCAGAGTGATTGTTTCCAACTCTCATTGTCATAGTGGTCCCTTCTCTGTCTTAACTACACTCCCACTACCCCATCATCTCTATCGTCTTTGGGTATATTTCGTGTGTGTGTGTGTGTGTGTGTGTGTGTGTGTGTGTGTGTGTGTGTGTGTGTAATTTTAACTGGCTTGCATGTGTGTGTGTGTGCATTTTTAACTGGCCTGCTGATGTGTACAAGTATTCTCTGCCTGTCCCTCTCCCTCTGACTCATTTCACTCAGCAGGATACTTTCCATGTACCACCCCCTCTTGCCATCACCCTGTTCATGAATGGATCAGGACATATCAGATAATGACGCTTCCACGTAAACTGCTAACGCAAGTAGAGTTTTGTGTCCAGCCCTGGCTAACGTGACCATCTGCCCATCCTTCTGTAGCCTGCAGATGAGCTTTCTTTAGCTAATATTAATCCCAAATGTTTTAATTCTTTTATAGGGATTTTTTTTGGGGGGGAGAAGAAGGAGCTTGTGACTTACTTGATTTTATTACTTTGGTGGGGGGGTCATACCTAATGGTGCTGTGTGCTCGGGGATCACTCCTGACAGGATTTAGGGGACCATATGGAATGTCAGGGATCAAACACAGGTCAGCTTCATGCAAGGCAAATGCTCTACCAGCTGCACTAACTGTCACTCTGGAACCTGAATTGACAGGTTTTTTTTTTTTTGTTTGTTTGTTTTTTGTTTTTGGGTCACACCCAGTGACGCTCAGGGGTTACTCCTGGCTATGCGCTCAGAAGTCGCTCCTGGCTTGGGGGACCATATGAGACGCCGGGGGATCGAACCTCGGTCCGTCCTAGGCTAGCGCAGGCAAGGCAGGCACCTTACCTCTAGCGCCACCACCCGGCCCCTGAATTGACAGTTTTTAACCTCTGCCTTTCTTTGCCTTCCTGACACTGTTGCCTGGAGGCCAGAGCTTCTGCTGTCCAGTCTCAGAAACCACCCCGAGAACTAGGTGACTTTCTCATGGCCAGCAAGCTTGACCACTATTAAAAAAGATAGGTTTTTCTGAAGACAAAAAAAAAAAAAAAAAAAAAAGAAATAAGATTAGGCACTTGAGAAGGCTTACAGTGTGTAAAGCCACAAATTAAAAGAGAAATTCTGATGGATTTTGACTCCTATTAAAACCTGACTCCAAAATCTAAGCAAGAATTTTGGTTAAGGATTCCTGTAAGCTCATTAAGTTCAGTCGACCAGGACTTTATTTGGGGGGAACGGGGCAATGCACAGCTGAAGGTTCTTGGGGGACCACATGACCCCCAAGAACAGGTTTCAAAGCACTGTGGCAGACAGGTGCCAGGTTAAGTGCTTGAACCTCTGCATCAGTCCTGCCACTGGAACTCCCCGCGGACTCATGTCCAATGACAAGGTTCTACTGCCCTGGAAATACTGGGTTTTAACACAAAGGTCTGGGAGAGGAGAGATTAAGAGAGAGGCAAATGTATGCGTGACTATGTGAGTGTACTATTTGCATGCACGTACACGCTGTGCGTTGCCTCCTCTGAGTCAACCCATGTTAATAAGATAAAAAAAGGTTACAGCTTACGGTTAGGCTGCTTGAAGGAATGGGGAGACGCTTCCCCATGAACTTGACTCACAGGCTGCCTTTCAGAAACTAAGCACTGTCTCTGGAAAGCCTCAGAGAAAACGAAATGTGGCTCATGCGTTTACTCACTTCTCCCCCTTTGCTCTGTACATGGCCCATCATTACACAGCCATGGCAGAAAGGCTGGAGATGCCACCCACGAGTCCCCACATCTCCTGAGGGAGGTAAATTCTGAGGCCGCTGGACCCACCCGGTCAAGAGCTCCAACTCTGTGGTTTTCCTAAGAGTCACAGTCGGCCCCACACCCACCACCGCCCCCCCCTCCCACCACAGTCTAGGACATTTTTATCACCTACAGGAAATTGTGCTTCTCAGCAACTTCCTGCTACCTCAACCTCCCCACGGCCCAGCGGACTCCAGCCAATTGCTTGCTTCCTTGGGCCATTTCGGATGACCTAAGTGACACACAGCCCTTAGGGACTGGTTTTTCCATGTTTCCAAGTGTCCCCCCCCCCACCCCCCCATCCCTCAGCCGGCAGACTTCGGGGCTTGTCACCATTTGGCTACCGTGAATAATGGCCCCGGGGACATGTGGGATTTTGTGATCACAACATCTCTACCAGTTTCTTAGCTATACACCTCAGAGTGGATTGGCTGGGCCAGGTACATGAACTCTCGAAGGAACAACAAAACTGCCTTTCCCAAGTTTTCAGGACCCATTGACATTTGCAATCAACAGTGAATGGGGCTCCATCTCACTAGGTCCTCACCAGTGCCCTAAAGGTGTCTCTTTTGGAAGAGCGCCCCTGCAGCTTCTATTTGGCATAGACTGTTTTGTCACTGGTTAGACCTGACCGTTGACTTTTTGGACTTTCAACCACAATATTTCTATCATGACACGGAGGGGCAGGAGTAGGTGCAGCCCAACCCCCCCAGTACAAGCGTTAATGATTCACTTTTGGAAGAAGTGGCTTTAACACGTGTTGTTAAAGCCAAAGTATTTAAAAGCAGGGGATGTGATGGAAACAAGAGCAAATATTTCATCCTGAGCTGTTCCATTAATAATGCAGTTAATGAGTAATCACCAAGAAGGCAAAATAAAAGTTAAAGGGACATTGTAGGTCAAGAGCAGCTAGAGAAATAACCGTAAACTAAACATGCTAACCAATGTCTCTACCACTACACCCCTAGGGAAAAAAAAAAAGAAAATGGTCTAAGATAATTTTCAGGGGAAGAGAAACTTCAAAAAATTTACTGCTACTTTAGAAAAGGGTGACAATAAACATCAAGCTGTTGGAAAAAACATGCTCTGAGAGGCAAATTATTTTTGTTAAATTGCATGTGGTGGGGCCGGAGAGATAGCATGGAGGTAAGGCATTTGACTTTCTTTCTTTTTTTTTTTTTTTTTTTTTTTAGTTTTTGGGCCACACCCAGCAGTGCTCAGGGGTTACTCCTGGCTGTCTGCTCAGAAATAGCTCCTGGCAGGCACGAGGGACCATATGGGACACCGGGATTCGAACCAACCACCTTTGGTCCTGGATCGGCTGCTTGCAAGGCAAACGCCGCTGTGCTATCTCTCCGGGCCGCATTTGACTTTCATGCAGAAAGAAGGTTGGTGGTTCGAATCCCGGCATCCGATATGGTCCCCTGAGCATGCCAGGAGTGATTTGAGCATAGAGCCAGGAGTAACCCCTGAGCACTGCCGGGTATGACCCAATTCCACCCCCAAATTGCATGTGGCACTCTGATGATGAATGCAGGGTAAACTGGTAAGGGAAAGAGAAACTCCAAATGCGTATCTCTCACTTCTGCCTTTGAGCTACCTGTTGGCTTTCATGGATAAGTTGAGAAGTAAGACTCTTTCTGTTTTTCGTTTCGTTTTGTTTTTGGACCACACTCAGTGGTGCTCAGTGCTTACTTCTAGTTCTGTACTCAGGGATCACTCCTGGCAGAGCTTGGGAGACCATATGGGACACTGGAAATGGAACCCACGTCGGGCACGTGCGAGGCAAATGCTCACCCTGCTGTACTATTGCTCCAGCCCCAAATCTCTTTCTTTATCTGGACAACAATAACTGACTGGACATTTCTAAACCAAATAGCCTTTGGTTTGAGAGTGGGACTAAAGGCTTCCACTAACCAGTAGGTGAAAGAGGAAGGAGAACAATCATAGAACCAAGGAATTAATACATCTAGGGACATGTACCACCAGTGGCTCACACTTAAATGTGGTTGAACTCTCACAAATTGCACTACCAGCATCATGTTAAGTGCAGAAAGAGCTACAAAATGAGTTTTGCTCAAATGAGAGAGGGAAAGAGAGAAAGGAAAGAAGAAGAAGAAGGAGGAGGAGGAGGAGGAAGAAGAAGAAGAAGAAGAAGAAGAAGAAGAAGAAGAAGAAGAAGAAGAAGAAGAAGAAGAAGAAGAAGAAGAAGAAGAAGAAGAAGAAGAAGAAGAAGAATGGCACTTGCCTTGCACGCAGCTGACACTGGAATAGAGTCCCTCATCTTATATGGTCACTGAGCACAAGGGGTCACTCCTAGGCACAGAGCCAGGAGTGGCCCCTGAGTAGCATGGGGTGTGACCAATAATAGATTAATAATTTAAAAAAAGAACTCACAATGACCCCCAAAGACCTAAATGATCCATCAGATTGTAAATCTAGGTTCTGGTCAATAACTACAAAGGCCTCAGAGCTGATTCTACTAAAGATTTGAGGAGATCATGGTAAATGGGTCCCTCTAATCTTTGTCTGGACTGGAAGTCAAGAACTCTGGAGGTGACCAGCTGAGCCACAAATGATCCAACCAGCCCAGGAAACGGGCCTGTGGGTCAGTGGGCCTGAGAGAGACTCCAAGGCGTGACTGCATGATTTCTATATGGGAGGCCCAGGGTTCAGCCCTCAGCACATCTGAGTATGCCAGGGAAAAGACCTTCCAAGCACAGAATAGCCCCCCAAAAAGTACTGGGATCAGCCCCAGCAGGGCCTGGCATAATCACTCCCTAAGGAAAAATATGGCCTGTTCCCTTTTTAGGGCTCCCTACCATGTTCTAAATGGCTGCTAGATGAGAAGGAATGAGAAGAAAGTGGGCCCACTGGCGTGGCTTCTGAGACTGACCTGGGCCTTGATTTTATTAGCTCCCTTCAAGTCAAACCACTAAGGCCTCCACCACCTTCTTCTCCCTTGTTCCGCCCTTTCCCCTGCCCCAGCTTCCTCCGTGCATGGCTGACAGACCCAAGAAGTGCATCTGTCTCCTAAGTGCTTCTCCTCAGCTCATCAGCCAGTGCTCCCGGAACCCCATGCCCCTTCCCAACATACCTTTCACTCTCAGCAGTCTGCATAGTCTCCAGCTTCGAGTGGGTCCCCCCACGGTTAAAGCCTTTCACCTCCTGCTCCTCCAAGGACTCCAGCAGCCGGATGACATCCTTGTTCACACCCCTGCGCTTTGCCAAGACTAAGGGTGTCGCGCCCTGGTGATTGCTGCAAAAGGCCACCAAGAACAGAGACATCAATGTGGGGTATCTCCATGTGGCCATGGACCCCCAGGAGGAAGAGGAGGAGGAGGACCCGAGTGACTGGAAGTTCAGATCCAAGATAGAGGGGCTGGAGCAACAGCACAATGGGTAGGGTGCTTGCCTTGTACGTGGCCTACCAGGATTCAACCCCTGGCATCCCATATTGTTCCCTTGAGCCTGCCAGGAGTGATTTCTGAGTGCAGAGCCAGGAGTAAACCCTGAGCATTGCTGAATGTAGCCAAAAAACAGAAGAAAAAAAAAGATCCAAGATAGAAGCCAGAGTTCAACAGGAACCTGGATATTTAATGATGCTGTTTGATTTATTTCCTCCTGGGGGTGAGGGGAAAGGAATATATGGATGAAAAAGTAGACCCATGGGGGATAGAGCCATATATAACACAGTGGGTAAGGTGCTTTCCTGAAACATGGCTGACTGGATTTGATCCCCAGCATCCCAAGAGGTCCCCAAGGCCCGCCAGGAGTGATTCCTGAGTGCAGAGCCAGGAGTCAGCTCTGAGCACCACCAGGTGTGACCCCAAAACAAAGAGTGGATCATTGAGAATAAAGTCGAGCCTAAGAGGACAGCCTCACAGATACGAATGGCAAAGGGACAGTTCGGGCGTTATTCCTCTCTGATAAACATTTATGCTGCCTAGTTAAGGGTCAGTTGTGAAAAATGAGCTGAGAATTGGGAAAACGGGGCTCACACCTGCCCCCATAAGCCTGAGCAATAGGAGCCCACAATGCAAAAATGAGCCTTCCAATTTGAAGCTGGTCTGGCGTCTTTCCCACTCAGGAGAAGAGGCATCACTCAAAACATCTTAACAAACAAACAATCCCTCAACAAGTTCACTGCCAAGGGGATGGGTGGGTATTCTATGGCAGGAGGCCAAGAGGCTTCAGACCCGTGCAGAACCAGGTTCAAATTCCTACTCTGGTCTCAGCCAGCCCAGCCTTACAGCGAAGGTACACTGACTGTGACAGCTCTTTTTGTTTTGTTTTGTTTTGTTTTGTTTTGTTTTCTTGGGCCAAACCCATTAATGCTCAGGGGTTATTCCTGGCTAAGCGCTCAGAAATTGCCCCTGGCTTGGGGGAACCATATGGGACACCAAGGGATCGAACCTCAGTCCTTCCTTGGCTAGCGCTTGCAAGGCAGACACCTTACCTCTAGCGCCACCTCTCCAGCCCCTGTGAGAGCTCTTGATTCTGGAGCTAAAGGTGTCAGGAAACGCACGTTACAGATTTCCTACCAGGGAATGTTGGTTCTGGTCCTCCTTCCTCCTTTTGCTAGACCCTGGCCAGGGGCAGAATTTTCTCACTGGATACATTGGGAAACTGAGGCCAGGTCTCCCGCCTAAACCCAAAGACAGTCACCTGTTCTGTCTCCCACAAACAAGCTGACAGCATCCTCTGGATGCTGAATGGTCCTTGACCCCCCCATTCATGGTGTGAAAGGTCAGACCCCTGGCTCACATGGAAGGGAGGGAGACAGGGAGGGAGGGACCCCAGGAACACACCAAATGTCGATCTTGAGCCCGTTGGAGACCAAAAACTGGATGGTGTCCACATGGCCACAGAGGTGCAGCGCCGTGTTGCCCTGGTAGTCCGTGGCCAGGAGGTCGGCACCGAACTTGTGCAGCAGCTGGCAGATGTCCACGTTGCCGCGGGCCGCAGCCAGGTGCAACCCCGTCCGGCCGCGGCTGTCGCGGATGTTGGGGTCGAAGCCGCTCTCCAGCAGGCGCTTGGAGTAGTTGAAGTCACCGTCGATGCAGGCCTGCAGCAGGGGGACGCTGGTCTGCGACGAGTCGTTCACGAAGACGTAGGACATGGCGGGGCTGCGGGGGACAAAGGGCCTGGTCAGCTGGGAAGGCTCGCTGGGGCTCTTCCTCTCTCCCTTCTCTCCTTCCCCTACCCCTCACCTATTTCTCCTTTTCTCCTTCTCTCCCCACTTCTTCCTCTCCTCAACTTCTATTCTTCCTCCTTCCCTCCTCCTTCTCTTCTTGTCACCTCCTCTTCTCTACCTCCTCCTCTCCCTCTTCCTCAGACTCAGACACCACAGGAAAACAACAGTGGTCTGTAGGGATGCAGTGTGGAGGGGTGCTGAAGGTTCTGGGATGTTCTGACGCGCATTTTCCCATGCACGGGAGACTGGTGATTAATGTTCAAGCTCCGGTGATTTCTCCTTTACACTAATCCCCTTCAAGGGGGCTCTTGGGCGGTGGAGAGCATACCTGGGGATGTCCAGGGCTCACTCCTGGGGGGCTTTGGAGGATCAAATGTGGTGATGAGGATGCCCCCATGCCTAGTGGGAACAGAGTTGCCCAAGCAAGAGTTAACATGGGTTAAATGGATTTCGCTTATTCATTTTTATTTTGGAGGACACTCCTGACAATGCTCTGAACTTCTCTCTCAGCACTCAGAGATACTCCTGGCAGGGCTCAGGGGATCATGTGGGATGCTGGGGATCGAAGCTGAGTCAGCCAAGGGCAGGGTAAGCAAGCACCTTTCCTGCTGTCCTATTGCTCTAGCCCAGGAAATTTCATTTTAAACTGTGCCTCATACCAGCCCTTTAAAGTGGCTTATATACCCAGTTTGTCTGGCCATACCTAACATACTGACTTATTTTTCAGTTTGGAAGGTAACTGGAGGTGGGGGTGGGGTGGGGGCAGGCAGGAGCAGGTAACAAGACAAAGAGCTACATTCCTACCTCCTGAGAACTAAGGAAATGATGGGATTTGACCACTTAAATTAGAGATCAAAGGAGCAGTGAGTCGGCAGCAAGGAAGGTCAGGCTGGCCGGAAGGACACAGCGATCCGACTTCAGTTCTTTTTCCTGACGCACAGGAAAGGACTGGAGCAGAGACTACAGTCATCACATTCCCCAAATCTGGAATCTGAATGGCTCTCTCACTGGGCCATTCTTGCCTTTTCACAATTTCAGAATAGAGAACCACCCCCAAGGACTGAACAGTAGCACAGCAGGAGGACATTTGATGGACCCGGGTACCATCCCTGGCATCCCATATGCAGTACAGTGATTCCTGAGCACAGAGCCAAGAATAACAACACCACCACCACCCCCAGTGCTGCCGGGTGTGGCCCCCCCCAAAATAAAACAAACCAAACAAAAAACACCCCCCAAGCGGGTCAGAGTGATAACACAGTGGTAGCGAGTTTGTCTTGCACTTGGCCAACCCAGGATAGAACCTGGTTCGATTCCCAGCATCCCACATGATTCCCTGAAGCTGCCAGGGGAGATTTCTGAGCAGAGCCAGTAGTAAATCTCTGAGCAACGCTGGGTGTGGCCCCCCCCCAAAAAAAAGCACCCCCAAGAAACATAAACCCAGACAGCTGTGATGACTTCATAACACCCAAAACCTGAGCACTGAGCACTGACTACTCTTAGAAGCACTGGGGTAAAGTGTGTGCGTGCCAGGGGTGGCGCTTATGGGCAGAGGCCAGGCCCCGGGCCCCACCCCAGGAGCTGCAAACAACCTAAACCCCCAAACCTAAGTGCCGGGGTACACAACTGGGATGAGGACTTTGAGCTATGAGCAAAACACAGACCTACAGGTGTGATCTGTCAAGGGGGAGGTGGGCAAGTGGCCACAGAGCTGGGCGGGGGCTCTTGTCCCCACAGCATGGGCTCCACCACCCAGGCCAGCCAGTGGCTCTGGGAGATGGGAATTGGGTCTGGCTGTGGATGTGTCGGCCAATCCCGCAGGGCATAGCACAGCCTCCTCAAATCCAGAGAAGACAAAGAATTCCCTGCTAAGTGTGCCCTAAACTGAGTCCGAGGTACTTCAAGTAGCACTTCTTCCTCTTTTCTTTTACTGAATTATTTAATTGAATCATCATGAGATGCACATTTACGTTATTCCTAATGGAGTTTCAGTCATACAATGTCGAACACCCTTTATCAGTGCACATTTCTAGCCACTCATGTACTAGTTTCCTTCCATCTCTCCCCTGACTGCCCCTGGGGTGGACATTTTTCTTTGTTTGTTTGTTTTGTTTTGGGGCCACATCTGGCAGTGGCGCTCAGGGGTTACTCCTGGCTCTTCACTCAGAAATCACTCCTGGCAGGCTGGGGGGACTCTGGGAATTGAACCTGGTTCCATCCTTAGTCGGCTACGTGCAAGGAAAATGCCCTTCTACTGTGATATCACTGGCGAGGCAGACATTTTTCATATCTCTTTCTCTCTCTCCTTTTCCCTCTCCCATAAGACATTGCGGCTTGCACTATTGTCATTGAACTGGTATCATAATATCTCTTTATCACCTTCAGTACCCAATTCTTGTCCAGACTGATCAGTTCAACTATCATTCTCATACGGACCCGCCTCTGCCCTAATTGCACTCTCCTGCTCTTTGTGACAAGCTTCTTACCATGGGCTGGTCCTCCTGGCCCTCAGCTCTACCGTCTTTGGATATTATTTCCACACTACCTTTTTTTTAATACCCCAGAAATGAGTTTGATCGTTCTATGTCTATTTCCCTCTGACTCATTTTATTCAAAATAACATTCCCCATAAGGGATCACTATTACTACAGCTCATTGCAAAAAAATATTAGAATAATTTTTCAAAAGCCAAATGCTGAGCCAGATAGGTAGGAAAAAGGGTAAAGCACTTGCCTTGCACACGGCCAACCCAGACTGACTGCTCTGAGCCCCATTAGGAGTGATTCCAGAATAGAGACCCAGCAGTAAACCCTGAGCACTGCCAGTATAACTTTTATTTTTATTTTTTTTATTTTTTTGGTTTTGGGCCACACCCGGCGGTGCTCAGGGGTTACTCCTGGCTGTCTGCTCAGAAATAGCTCCTGGCAGGCACGGGGGACCATATGGGACACCGGGATTCAAACCAACCACCTTTGGTCCTGGATTGGCTGCTTGCAAGGCAAACGCTGCTGAGCTATCTCTCTGGGCCCCAGTATGACAAGAAAGGAAGGAAGGAAGGAAGGAAGGAAGGAAGGAAGGAAGGAAGGAAGGAAGGAAGGAAGGAAGGAAGGAAGGAAGGAAGGAAGGAAGGAAGGAAGGGAAGGAAGGAAGGAAGGAAGGAAGGAAGGAAGGAAGGAAGGAAGGAAAGGAAGGAAGGAAGGAAGGAAGGAAGGAAGGAGGAAGGAAGGAAGGAAGGAAAGAAAGAAAGAAAGAAAGAAAGAAAGAAAGAAAGAAAGAAAGAAAGAAAGAAAGAAGAAGAAAGAAGAAAGAAAGAAAGAATAGAAAGAAAAGAAAAGAAAGAAAGAAAAGAAAGAAAGAAGAAGAAAGAAAGAAAGAAAGAAAGTTGCCTTGCACAGTCATGCCTTGCACTGGGTTCAGCCCACAGCATTCCACATAGCCCCCTGAGCTCCATTAGGAGTGATCCCTGAGTCCCACTGGGTGTGGTGATGGGTTTCCAGTGGGACTGAGGGCCCCACCAGCCAGAGGGAATCAGGCCCAAAGTTGAGTACAAAGGTCCACAGATTCAGTGCTGCTCAGCCACTGTGCAGTCTGGGATACTTGGGACTCACTGGGACTGAGGGGAGGGAGGTCTCTTGGTGAGACCCAGGAAACCAGTAATGATGGAAACTGAACCCAACTGGAGATTAGACACAGGCCAGATGTGAGCCTGAGCCCTGTCCTAGCTCCCAGCCCCTGCTGCAAATTTTATTTTGTTTTGGGGCCACACCCAATCAATGGTGCTCAGGGGTTACTCCTGGCTCTGCAATCAGAAATTACCCCTGGCAAGCTCGGGGGACCATATGGGATGCCAGGGATCAAACCTAGGTTAGTCCGCATGCAAGGCAAAAGCCCCATCGTTGTGCTATCACTCCAGGCCTTCTGTTTTTTAAATGAAAAAACTTTGTTTGTATTTGGTTTGGCGGGCACTCCTGGTAGTGCTCAGGGCTTACTCCTGGCTCTGCACTCAGGAATCACTCCTAGTGGTGCTCGGGGACCATGAAGATCGAGCCCAGGTTGACCATGTGCTCAGGAAGTGCCCTTGCTAGTGTGCTATCACTTGTAAATCCTAAAAGAAATTAAATCGGAATGAAGAGGTACAGGTGTCCCATGTCCACCCACTAGAGATAATCCTCTGCAACCCCAACGCCTTTTGACTCCAGGAGGAAGCTCCCCCAGCCACAAGTTGGATCTGGATCCGTGGTACCATAGTACCTGTTGGGCACAACTCTGCCACTCAGGGTCCTGGCAAGCCAGGGTATGGGAGAAGCATCCACACAGGATGTCTTAGTGCACCCCAGCTGATAATGTGCAAGTGGCTCCATCACGTGGGGAAACTCCATCAGAGGCAGAGCTTCTGTCCATTTTCTTTTTATCACACAGACTTCCTTAAGCCAATCAGAATGCAGACAGTCAGTCAGCAGGGACAGGGCAAGGGGGATGGAGTTGGGAGGGGGGCACATACTGCCCTAGAGAACCCTGGTATCCAATCCCTAGCACTGCAAACACATGCACGGAATTAGAAACAAATGTGGATGGTGAAGGAAAAACCTTAGAAAAAGAATATCTATGAGGCCGGAGTGATAAGGCAGTGAGGAGGAACTTGTCTGGCATGTGGCTGACCTGGGTTTGATCCCCACCATCTCACAGGATCCCCTAAGCACACGCAGGAATGATTTCTGAGCACAGAGCCAGGAGTAACCTGTGAGCATCACTGGACATGGCAAAAAAAAAAAAAAAAAAAGGAAGAGCAAAAAGAATGCATGTACAGAATTAGCCAAAATATTAATTCTAATGTAGAGAACTGTAAAAAGAGATACACAGTTTTTGAAAGAAAAAAAAGGGCCCGGAGAGATAGCACAGCGGCATTTGCCTTGCAAGCAGCCGATCCAGGACCAAAGATGGTTGGTTTGAATCCCGGTGTCCCACATGGTCCCCCATGCCTGCCAGGAGCTATTTCTGAGCAGACAGCCAGGAGTAACCCCTGAGCACCGCTGGGTGTGGCCCAAAAACCAAAAAAAGAAAGAAAGAAAGAAAGAAAAAAAGATCAACGTATCATTGATTTATAGTTTTGAGGGACTTCAGGAGGTTAGCTCTATTCATGTATATACATGTAGGTTTTACCAGCCCCACAATAAGGTCTCTTTAAATCTTTTATATGTAAGATATAAAAAGAACATTAAAAAAAAAAAGATTACCATGTTCACACCGTGCCAGCTCCATACACTCACCTCTTCTCAAAAGAGATGGAAATTAAGCCATAAAAAATCATGGGTATATCGCCACTTAGCAGGAAGTTGTCAATCTAGAGAGGAGAGGGTGGGCCAAGCCCCCCCCTCCCCGCCCCAAACACACCAGTTGTGTCCATCACCCAGAAATACTGTTTTGCCCATGGCCCTGCCTCTCTATGGTTCTCTTCAGGGACCCCAATCTGACTAAACTTCAGGTATCCCAGTATTTGGGCTGATAACACCAGGGCTTTCTGGAATGAATGCAGGCACCCCTCAGCTTGCATCCTCTTTCCAGGAGGCCTGGCAGCTGAGAACACACCCCAGTATCAGTAATAATGCTTTGAATTTCTGAACAACTTCACTTGTTTATTGCTGTCATCCCTATAGGAACACGTCTATTTAACACAATAAACAGCTAATAGCAAGAGCTTAGTAAACCTTCTACCATTGAATTAATGACTTCATTGGACATATAATTTCACAAATGTGCTTGCTACTATACTTATTTCTTTCTCATTTTAAAATAACTTTGCTATTACTTATATAAGAAACAAATGTATTATGCTCAACTATGTTGACTATTGACACATTTTCATTAAATAAAGTAAAAAAAAAAAATGGGAGGGCCAGAGTGACAGCACAAAGGTAGGGTGTTTGCCTTGTACGCTGCCAAACCTGGATGGATCCAAGTTCAATCCCCAGCATTCCATATGGTCCCCTGAGGCTGCCAGGATCGATTTTTGAACACAGAGCTAAGAGTAACCCCTGAGCGCCACCGGGTGTGGCCCCATAACAAAAAATAAGTTAAAGGAAAGGAATAACAAATGGTCAAAGTCATCAGAAGTACTGCTTTTGTCTACAGAACTGAACTTACATGAGCAAGGGTCCCCTAGGGACACATAAAGAGAAAGTGGGTTTTTTGAGATGATGAGTGCATAGAAATGCTAATTAACAGTAATGTAAGTCCAGTACCTCAATAAAATTGTTGAAAAGGGTTTATCTTCCATGCAGCCAATCTAGATTCCATCCCCAGAAACCCATATGGTCTCCCTGAGCACCGTCAGGAGTTTCCCTGAGTACCGAGCTAGGAGTAAGTCCTGAACACTGCCAGATGTGGTCCCAAAACCCAAAAATGGAATTTTCTTTTTTTTTAAGAAAAAAGAAAAAAACACTGCGAAGTGAACCTAAAGGTTGTGTGTCCGCAGACTGCTGCTGAAGAACAGATTTTCAAGATTGTTTTTCACTGAAACGGCAGCTACAGTCTCGGGATGCCCTCTGGTGGCCAACCCGGTTCAAGCATAACTTTAGCATCTGGCCCTCTTCTCCAGGTCCAATCCCCTAAATCCACAATTCTGGGATGGGGGGGTCACACCTGGCGGCGCTCAGGGATTACTCCTGGCTCTTCACTCAAAAATCGCTCCTGGCTTGCATGGGGGACCATATGGGTTGCTGGGATTCGAACCACTGTCTGTCCTGAATTAGCTGCGTATTTCTCCGGCCCAATCTCACAAATTCTGAGCTTTGCAAATTTAGAGCTGGGATAAAGTTCAACTTAATTTTATTTTTTTTAAAGTTAAGGGCCAGGGGCCAGTGAGATGGCGCTAGAGGTAAGGTGTCTGCCTTGCAAGAGCTAGCCAAGGAAGGACCACAGTTCGATCCTCCGGAGTCCCATATGGTCCCCTCCAAGCCAGGGGCAATTTCTGAGCACTTAGCCAGGAGTAACCCCTGAGCATCAAACGGGTGTGGCCCGAAAAAACAAAACAAAACAAAAAAATTAAGGGCCAGAGTGATATCACAGCGGGTAGGGCATTGCCTTGCATGTAGCCACCTCAGGTTCAACCCCTGGCATCCCATATGCTTCCCCCAGGCCAGCCAGGAGTGATTTCTGAGCACAGAGCCAGGAGTAACTCCTGAAGAAAGTCAGGTGTGGCCCCTAAACTAACAAAAAATAAAATAAGAGTTAATCGAGGAGCAGTGGAGATCGTGCCAAGCCCTGCTTTTTATATGCAGAGCCCAGATCCTTGGTACCACCCTATGTGGTCTTGGAGACCCTCAATACTTTTGTGCTCTTTGGTCCCTCAACCAAAAAAAAATCAACTATCAAATGTACTAAGGATGGTTTAGCACATCCTCACAAATGTGGCTAATCACAGTATACATAAAATATCCTTGTTTTGTTTGTTTGGAAGTCACACTCGATGATGGTCAGGTATTACTCCTAGCTCTGTGTTCAGGTATCACTCTTGGCAGACTCGGGGACCATACAGGATGATGGAGATTGAACCAGATCAGCCACATGCAAGGCAATTGCCCTCCCCGCTGTACTATCACTCCAGCCCCAATATAAAATATCTTTATAAAATAAATTGTCTCTCTCTCTCTCTCTCTTTTTTTTTTTTTTTTTTTGGTTTTTGGGCCACACCCTGCAGTGCTCAGGGGTTACTCCTGGCTGTCTGCTCAGAAATAGCTCCTGGCAGGCACGGGGGACCATATGGGACACCGGGATTCGAACCAACCACCTTTGGTCCTGGATCGGCTGCTTGCAAGGCAAACGCCGCTGTACTATCTCTCCAGGCCCAATAAATTGTCTCTTCATACCATTTCCCTTTTTTCTTTTTTTGGCCCAAATTTTAGAGTTTGTCTTCTAATAGTGATTGAGCAGCTTTTCCTTTGAATTCTTTTGGTCTAAAGTACAATGCCTGACAACACTTAGTTCTGAAGGTTTAATGAGCCCAAAATCCGCCACTCCACCAGAGTCTGTTCTCCACCCACCCACCCACCCCCATATCAGGGCTCCCAAACGCTCCCATCTCTGCCCTGGGAAGCCAAATTTTAATGTCTTCTTACTTTATTGGACAGTTTCCAGTGTATGACATCACTTAAATAAAGCAGGGGTCTCAAACTCAGTTTACCTGGAGGCCGCAGAAGGCAAAGTTGGGTTGGGGCAGGACCGCATAAGGGATTTCACCAAAAAAGAGTCCTCAAACATCATTATAAACAGTTTTAATTATTTCTTCTGAACATGAATAGAACATTGAGTGAAGATCATGAACAGTTCTTCTGAACATGGCATCTTTTGTCTATTCCTTGCTGCCAGAGACTTGACAGTGCTTCTCACAAATCTGAACCACATTTGGCTTTAGAGAGGAAGCAGTGGAGACCCTCAGTATGGCTTGAAGATTATCATCATTAAGTCTAGACCTGTACTTTGACTTTTTGAAGTTCAATATGGAGAATAACTTTTCACACAAATATGTGCTCCCAAAAAGGCACATAGTGCGCTTGAACATTCGGGAAAGCCCAGGGAAGCTGGGGGCAATTTTCTCAAAACTTGCCCATGCATGTCTGCTTTTCCACTAATCTCCTTGAACTTGGCTTTGAGATCAGAGTTGCATTGCAGGTCAATGAGCTCCATTTGAAGCACAGGAGGGGCATCTTGCACATCAAAGGAAAAGGGGTCCACAAAAATTTGGAAAGTAGCTCTGTGCTTTTTGAAGTCTGCAAATCTGTGATCAAATTCCTTCTCTAGCTTAAAAATAGTATCAACATATTTCTCACCACTGAATGGTATGCCTGCACCCACAAGTTCCTTGCATGCTGGGAAATGGCAAAGGTTTGTCTGAGAGAGCTGGGATTTCCATAACACAAGTTTTGTGGAGAATGCTCTCACATTGTCATAGGCAGCACTGATAAGCTGCCCTGGGCCTTGTAACATCTTGTTTAGTACATTCAGCTTATGTGTGATGTCACACAAGAAAAGCTAAGTCCATGAGCCATTTGTGATCACTCAACTCAGAAACAGCATTCCCATCCTTCTCCATGAAGGCTTTCACTTCTCTCAACTCAAAAAATCTTTTCAGGACATTTCCCCTGCTGAGCCAAGGTACCTCGGTGAAATAGAGCACATCTCCATATTCTGACTCCATTTCCTCGAAAAAAGTACAGAAGTAACCCCTGAGCACTGCTGGGTGTGACCCAAAAACCAAAAAAGAAAATCAGTTGACTCAGGAGGGGCAGGGAGATGCTAAACAGACAAAAGGTACATGCAGGAGGCTGGAACATGGCCTCCCCCGCTCTCCCACTGTTCCCCCAAGTATTGTTGGGCAATCCTGGTAGCCTCCAGCACTGCAGGGTTGCCCTGGCACTCAAGTGCCAGCCTGGTTGTTTGAGAATGCCAGGAAGTGGGGTGGGTACAGAACTTCTGAGCACCAAAGCAACAACCCATCAAAACAACAAGCCCCAGGTGATAGTGAATGTAGAGTGGAAGGATTTGCTATATCTCGCAATGGCAGAAGGAGCCACGGTGCATGGAGGTTGGGCCGAGCATGGGGTCAGGGCCAGTGGAGGACACTTGAAGAGCCAGTGATGGCATCCTTGGAGCCCCCCTGGGCATCCAGCCCCAAATCTGAAATTCAATACTCCCATGCTCTGGTATTGAAATTCAGGCATGACTGAGGCCCAGCAGAATCCACAACAGTAATCAGTGAGAAAACTAGAAATAGGCCACGGCCTCAAAGACAGCCTGCCCAGGGTAGCAACATGCCCATATGGGCCCGATGCCAGCATAATGGCTACAATCAGACTGATACTCTTGTCTGCAGACACTTTTTTTTTTATGCAGGTATCTGGCTTCAACTCCTTGGAGCAGGCAGGTGTCTTTCCTTTCATTCCCACTCTCTTATCTTTGCTCCCCCCTTCTTTTCCAACCCTCGTGATTAGTCATGTGGACCTGGTTACATAAAGCAGGTAAATAGGACAGAATACAAAAAGCAGGGATCAGAGTGACAGCACAGTGGAGAAGGCATTTGTCCTGCATGAAACCAATTCCTGACATCCCATAGGGTCCCCAAAAAACCATCAGGAGTGATCTCTGAATACAGAGTCAGAAGTAACCCCTAGGCACCCACCAGGTATGTGGCCCAAGAACAAACAAACAAAAAAATACAAAATGCAGAAGCAATCCTAATAAATTTGCTATTGAGGGGCCAGAGAGATAGCACAGTGGGTAAGGCACTTGCCTTGCACGTGACCAGCCCAGGCTCAATTCCCAGCATCCCAGATGATCCCATAACCTGCCAGGAGTGATTCCTGAGTGCAGAGCCAGGGATAAATCCTGAGCACTGCTGGCTATATAGGCCCAAAACCAAACCCAAAACCCAAAAAATAAATTTGCTATTGACCCATCCATCATAAATCCATCTCATCTTTCTGGCTCTACCCATCAGGTATCCTGGACAGCTCCATGGTAGAACCCTAACACAGAAACCACCCCCATTGCCTGCCCCTGTCCGGACCAGTCACGGTCCTCAATGCCTTTTCTCTGGACATTGCAAGGCCCAAATCTCACACAGGCACTCCTGCTCCCCCAGGCTTCCCCTGTGTGCCTTCCAGGCTTCTGTTGGTGCCATTCACCTGCTATCCTCCATCAAGGACCAGAGCCCCCCATGGTCCACCCACTACTATTCTCACCAGATGATGAAGAAATTTCCCCCAAACAAAAATCACGTCCTCTCCCCTGTTCTGCAGCTCTGAAATGCAGAGTACCTCATACATTTCACCTAGCAGATCCTGTCCCTAACTCTGCCAATGTGTTCAGTAAGGTGCTCCTAGCCTCTCTCAATGCAATCTTGAACCCTGACTCTTGCTCTTTATACTCAGTTCTAAAGCCAGGAAGTGTACCCGAAGTCCAGTCCTACCCCAGGGACTTTGTATATACTCTGGCTGTGTCCAGAAGGCGCCCTTCTAGGGCATATCTCCACTACAAAGGCTCCCTCATAGCCTCCCACCCCAGCTTAAAGGGACTTGACCTACACGTCACTTCTTGCATCTATATCTAGTGCCAGCCTGCTTCTGCGCAACCACGCTCTTTCTCTTGGCTGGTTAATCTTTTACTACACCACAGGTGCTGATCTGTTCTGTTCAAGACCTCAGGGTTCACAGTAGATGGAAGTGCCGAGCTCAATCTCCGATGGCTAATGGCATGGCCCAAGGCAAACACACATTCGAACAAGTCTTTCAAAGGGGCTGGGAATTTGCATACAGGGAATAAACTATATATAGAGAATAAACTATAGGGCATAGACTATAGAGAATAAACTATAGGAGATAAAATATAAAAAATAAGCTACAGAAAATAAACTAAGGAACATAAACTATAGGGAATAAACTATATAGAGGATAACCTATATCAACTAAATAGAATAAATTTTAGGAAATAAACTATAGAAAATAAATCATATAGCATAAACTATAGAGGATAAACTACAGAGAATGAACAGTGATGAGGGAATGAAGACACACAGCCCACCAAAACCTATAACTGGTCTAAAAGTCGAAGGCCCCAAAGGGACCCACCCCAAAGTCTCAGTGAAGAAATGGCTGTGCTGGGGCCACCTGTGGCAGCTGACATGTGTGAGGCTCTGAGTTCACGGCCACACTGAGCACAGAGGATTAAGTACAGAACCATTAGTGTTCCTCCCCATCCTCTTCAGCCCCTCTTACCCATCTCCAGGCCAACCATCAGGGTGGCTGCCATCAGAGAAATTTATAGGATCATTCTCCCCTTCCTATCCTGGGATGGTTTGGGGGTGTCCCAGGTGGTTTCCAAAAGATCCGGGAGCCCACACTGGACATTCACAGCCAGTGATTCGGTGCAAAGGCCTGAGGATGTGGGTCTGCTTGGAGTCCTGTGGGACTGGAACCCAGGTCAGGCTCTCTCACTGCTGTCCTGTGCCTCCCCTTTCTGTCCCAAAGGGATGAGGGGAGCAGCCTAATTCATCTCCATCTTAAAGCATCCCTCAACTCCTCACTCCAAACAAAGGCCTGTCTTCAGGGTTCACCAGTCTGACCTCTCTCCCTCCCAGTCTCAGCTCCAGCGGGGCTCCATCTTCACAGGTGATTTTGGGCTGGTCCTGCCTGCTGAACAGTAATTCACCTACACATTGCAAGCAGTAATTAGGGTGAAGGGGGAAGAAGGATTTCAGGTGTTCAGCTGGGGTGCGGGGTGTGTGATGCCTCCCCCTATCCGGGCATTTCTTCTAGCTAGGAGCTCCCAGCTCCAAAGTTATTTGCAAAGTTACTAGCAAAGACCTTTGAATGCAATGTTTCTCCCCTGATCTGTTCCATACCCAATTCTGAGTACTCCGAGGCTATAAGGAAAACATGCCTATGTGGACACTGGACGGCATGCAATGGTGAGCTCAGAAATTCTGCAAGAAGGGACGCAGAGATAGCACAGCGGTAGGGCGTTTGCCTTGCACACGGGCAGACCCTGGACCCACCTGGTTTGATTCCCAGCATCCCATATGGTCCCTCGAGCCTGCCAGGAGCGATTTCTGAGCAGAGAGCTGAAGTAACTAACCCCTGAGCACTGCTGGATGGGACCCAAAAAGGAGGGAGGGAGGGAGAAAAGGAAATTCTGCAAGAGGCCTGCAAGTGCTCCTGAGCACTGAAATGCACCAGAGATCAGCAACTGAAATGTACCAGATGTCAGTCAGCAAGTGCTCCTGAGCACCGAAATCCCCCACAATCAGGTTGGGGTCCGGCCACTGGGGGGAAATCCTCCCTCTGCAAAGGGGGCCTGGCAGGGAGCCCCGGAGGACAGGCCCCGGCCTACCTCAGGGGCCCGGCCCAGCCGGTCTTGCACCGGGCGACGAGGGCTGCAGGCACGGCCCGGAGCCCGGGAGACGCAGGGCCCCTCGATCGCCCCTCGATCCCCGGTGCGGGCCCACTGGCCCCGGGGCAGGTACCTGGGCTCAGCCGGGTGACAGTGACAGCTGTGGCGGCGGCAGCAGCGGAGAGGGCTGACCACAGAGACGAGCGCGGCCTCCTCCGGCCCAGAGCGGCCCCACGCCGCGGCGGCACTCGCGCGCCCTCTCCAGGCCGGCGACGGCGCCAGCAGCTACGGCGGGTTGGCGGCGGGCGGGGGAGAGGGCTGACCACAGAGACGAGCGCGGCCTCCTCCGGCCCAGAGCGGCCCCACGCCAGGGCAGTACTCGCGCGCCCTCTCCAGACAGGCTCCAGCACTGCGGCTAAGCCCGCTGCGGGCCCGCAAGGGAACAAGCAGGCGAACCTGGGGCAAAGAGCAGAACCCCAAGCCCGGGCTAGAGGTTTCTGCAGGCCAAGAGCTTGACCTTTTGTGTATATGTTTTTAATATTAAAAAAATTATTTTTCACTTTTATTTTTAAATGTTAAAGTTTGGTTCTTGTGCCACATCTGGCACATCTGGCACATCTGGCAATTGCCAGGATTGGTTCCTGAGTGCAGGGCCAGAAATAAGACGAAGCTTTGACCTTTTGTAAGTGTACATTCTGACCCTGCAGCTCCGGGAAGGCCTTGAAGGCCCTGGTCGGTGTTAGAAGCACTACCTGCTACTCTGACCCGAATGCATCCAGGACTGGTTGCAGCTAAGGAAGGCTCAGCTGCTACCTTCGTGGCCTAATTTTAGTTCCTTTTCTTTTTCTTTTTTTGTGTGCCATCCCCTGGCGAGGCTCAGGGGTTACTCCTGGCTCTGCACTCCGGAATCACTCCTGGTGGGCTCAGAGGACCATATGGGATGCTGGGGATAGAATCTGGGTAGGCCTTTGTCCTGTCTCTCCGGCCCAGGCCTTTTAGAGGAGAAGGGAGAAGTAGGAGCAGGAGAAAGGAAGAAAAAGAAGGAGGAGGAGGAAGAGGAGTAGGAGTAGAAATTAGAATGTTTACAACCCACTTTCCAGGATTCCCAGGCTAAAGCTATTCGTGTACAAACTAAATTAAGCTGAAAATGGGGGTTGGGATCTTGATTTACCAAGAGGTTTGTTTGGTGGGGGTGGTTGTCATCAATTCAGGTCCCACTACAGTTATAATTTCCTCTCACTGGGCCCTCCTCTGAGCTCTAGCTGGGGAACTAGGGACAATCATTTCCTCACCCCCTACAGTGTCCCAGGTTGCCCACATTCCTTGGCCAGTGGCCCCTTCCCAGCTCCACTCCATTCAGCCCCTGTCCACCCCACCGCTCCCAGGGCTAACTCTCCTTCCTCCTTAGAGCACCCTTTTGCTCCACTGGGCACACCCGGGATGCCAAGAATCCTTTCTTAGTTCCTTGGTCTTTCTTAAAAACACGTCTGCAAGAGTCTTTCTCCAGGTAAAGTGTCCAATTCTGGAGGCTGGACCTGGTTATCTGTGAGACCACCACGAGAACCCCGAAACTTCATCCTTTCCTCCCAGTACTCCTGCCTTGCGTCGATTTGGTCCTGATTTCTAATTGTGAGTCCAGCTCAGAAGAAGCTTCGTGGAAGAGATGGGACTCTAGAAAAGCCAATGACACAGAAGCTACCTGGAACAGGTTGGTAGCAATGTTTTTGGGGAAGTGTGACTTATCTTGAAATGCAAAGGACGACAGGGCCGAGAGATAGCATGGAGGTGGAGCGTTTGCCTTACATGCAGAAGGTCACTGGTTCAAATCCTAGCATGCCATATAATCCCCTGAGCCTGCCAGGAGCGATTTCTGAGCGTAGAGCCAGGAGGAACCCCTGAGCGCTGCCGGGTGTGACCCAATAAACAAATAAACAAACAAACAAAAAAGGACGAGCACTTCCCTTTGCAATGGTCCAGGGAAGCGATTCAGGCGAGGGTGGAGTGAGGGATCAGCAGGCCTTAAGGCCTTGCAACGCAGCCAACCCAGGTTTATACCCCTGCCCAGCAAATGGTCCCCAAGCGCCAGGAGTGATTCCTGAGCGCGGAGTCAAGAGCAAACCCTGAGCACAGTAGGATGTAGCCCCACACCAAAATCCACACACTTAATATACCTGCACAGAGACCTTTCTCCTTGGCCTTAGCTCCTCTTGAACTCCCGGAACGCACCCAGGCCTGTTTGTAGTACCGCAGGTAACCATAAGAGGGCGACACACCCCGGAAAGTTGTTTCTCAGCGCACACCAGGCTAGGGGGGAAAATAAGCATGTTTTGGGGAGAGCGAGGAGCAGGTCAAGGGGCAAATCACAGAATCATTTCAGTGCACAAACAAGGGGAAGGGGGGAGGGAGAGAGAGAGAGAGAGAGAGAGAGAGAGAGAGAGAGAGAGAGAGAGAGAGAGAGAGAGAGAGAGAGAGAGAGATTGCACAATTGAAGAACTGAGGGGAGAGAGAGAGAGAGAGAGAGAGAGAGAGAGAGAGAGAGAGAGAGAGAGAGAGAGAGAGAGAGAGAGAGAGAGAGAGAGAGATTGCACAATTGAAGAACTGAGGTGGACAGGAAAAGGGAAGTCCAGGAGAATAGGACATTTCTATAAGAAAAAAAGAGCACAAGTTAAACCAACAAACAAAAAATGGTTTCTTGCATGCAGGTTTGATATAGATCACTTACCTGCCAGAGTCGTGGGTGATGCCGCAATGACTCCCATTCAGCCATGACCTGAAGGCCCACTCTGAGAGATTGTTCCGGTTTCTTCCTCAATATGGGCCAATCTCTTGGCCATCTCTTCCATCCCTGCCTAAGTCCACACGCTTGCTAGTAGCTTCCAGAAAGCCTGGTGTGCCCAGAGCAAGCATCTACAGTGCAGAGCTAAAGGATGAGCAGAGGTTGGGTAAGTGCTGGCCCGAACACCCCACGGGCTCATTCACTCCCCTCCCTTAGGGGTCTGAGAAGCAGAGGCCAAACTTCCCTGGGCTATGACTCTGCACAGACTGGCATCCTCTCCTTCTCTGCACACGAAGATGAGGTGCACCCTGGAAATTCAGCACCAGTGTAGACAATACAGTCAATTCACAGTCACCCGGATATCACTGATGGGCACAGGCTGGCTGCAGCTGGGACTTTTTCACAGGGCAGAGTCTTTAGTGAGCTACAAAGAGGTGTTGGCATCATATCCTGGCAGAGGTTGAATTCCAATGGATTGGAAAGGATCCTAGTGACTCTGCTTGGTGCATGCACTAGAAGAGCATCCTCTTCCAGGAATGTGGGACACATGGCTGGCTGTACCCCCTAACAGGTTTTCCACTTGACCCTGTGAATGCATTGCAGTGGAAATACTCAGAGCCATCCAGTACTCAGAAGTCCCTCCTGGCTCTGTTCAGGGGACCATAGGGGATGCTGGGGGTTGAACCCGGGTTGGCTGTGTACAGGGCAAGTTCCTTACCCAATGTATTATTGCTCTGGCTCAGGGGATGGAAATGTATCCTAATATAGAATACACTCACCATGAATACAGCAAGATTATCTGTCCCCTGCAAAAAAAAACTTCCTATTGCAGTTAGAAATACAAACGTGGGCCCGGAGAGATAGCACAGCGGCGTTTGCCTTGCAAGCAGCCGATCCAGGACCCAAGGTGGTTGGTTCGAATCCCGGTGTCCCATAGGGTCCCCATGCCTGCCAGGAGCTATTTCTGAGCAGACAGCCAGGAGGGACCCCTGAGCACCACTGGGTGTGGCCCAAAAACCAAAACCAAAAAAGAAAAAAAAAAAGAAAGAAAGAAATACAAACGTGAACATTTATAACCCGAGAAGGAATGACTGAAGGCATTTATTTGTAAGAATATGCACCTTACAAAAAAAAAGAATATGCACTTTTTTTTTTTTGTTTTTTTTGGGGGTCACACCCGGTAACACTCAGGGGTTACTCCTGGCTATGCGCTCAGAAGTTGCTCCTGGCTCGAGGGACCATATGGGACACCGGGGGATCAAACCGCGGTCCGTCCAAGGCTAGCACAGGCAAGGCAGGCACCTTACCTTTAGCGCCACCGCCCGGCCCTGAATATGCACTTTTTAATAGATTCTACATGCCTTATAGATTATTCACAGACTTTTCACCATTAGAATATATTATATGTTGTATTTATCAAGTCACACAAGCCAATTAGAGAAGAACATGACAGTTACATTCATTCACTTCTCTGCCCTTCTCCCTCACGACTACCTTAATTCTGTGTGTCATTATATGAATAACCGAGGACAAACTAAAACTAGATAAGGAAAAGTTCATTGAAAAGTAGAAAAACTTGTGGACCAGAGCAACAGCACAGTGGGTAGGATGTTTGTCTTGCACAAGGCCAACCTGGCTTCGATCCCCAGCATCCCATATGGTCCCCTGGGCCTGCCAGGAGTAATTTCTGAGAGTAGAACCAGGAGTAACCTGAGCACTGCCAACTGTAGCCCCAAACCAAAAAAGAAAAAATAATGACAATAAAAATACTTAATAAGTCTCTTGTTCCCAGTACAGAACTCATTGATTCCCCAAATAAAATGATCCAAACAAGCAAGATGACTTACTGGACTGGATTCTGGATTCTCAGGACAGTGTGTAGCCTGAGTTGCAGTCTGTTCGTATCAGTGACCTCAGAACCTCGCAAACAGACCAGCAGGACAGATCAGCACCTCCTGCTCCAAGCCAAGGTTGGGTTTTGTAATGCTCCAAGTTTTTTCCTTTCAATGATTCCATTATTTAGAACCACATTTTCCTCTGCTGCCGAGTCACAGCTTCACCACCTGACATCTAACCTCAACTCTAGCTTAATGATTTAAAAAATGTCTTTCCTTTGTTTTCCTTAAGAATGCATAAGACAGGGGCCAGCGAGATAGCATGGAGGTAAGGTGTTTGCCTTGCATGCAGAGGTCAGCATCCCAGCATCCCATATAGTTCCCTGACCCTTCCAGGAGTGACTTCTGGGTGTAGAACCAGGAGTAACCCCTGAGCGCTGTTGGGTGTGACCCAAAAACAAAGCAAAACAAACAATGCATAAGACATGGGGCTGGAGCGGTGGTGCAAGCGGTAGGGTGTGCTAACATCCCCCCAGCGTCCCATAAGGTCCCCCAAGTCAGGAGCAATTTCTGAGTGCATAGCCAGGAGTAACCCCTGAGTGTCATTGCATGCAGCCCAAAAATAAAAACAAAAACAAAACATAAGATAGAAGGGCCAGAATGACAGCACAAGCAGAAGGGCATTTGCCTTGCACGCAGCTGATCCAGGACAGATGGTGGTTTGAATCCTGGCATCCCATATGTCCCCTGAGCCTGCCAGGAGCGACTTCTGAGAGCAGAGCCAGGAGTAACCCCTGAGTGCTGCTGGGTGTGACCCAAAAAAATAAAAAATAAAAATAAAAAAAGAATGCAGAAGATTTAGGAGCTTGGTTCAACATCTTTTTGGTGGGTTAGGGAAGGAGAGAGACTCAGATAAATGGACTGGGATTAACCATTTCTTGGGTAAAGAATGTTATTAACCATAAAAAGATACCTTTGGTTCTTGCTTTATTTTCATCTTGTGATTAACAGAATTCTAAAGTTGTCATCATGAACATGGGGCCATGTTCATGACCAATAAATGGGACTCAGACAGATTCTGTCCACAGACAGCAAAAAAATCATCCACATCCATTCACTAGTGAGAGAGAGAGAGAGGCTGAGAAGGCAAGTTATAAAAGGAGGTTTTCTTTTCAAAGATCTTCCTCCTTAATGGTCTCCCAAACACTATCCACAGGAGCTGTATTTGCTTTGCTTCTCCTTGATGGAAAAATGGAATCCTCTTTCTGTGGTGAAATAAACAAAACAATATAAGAAGAAATAATTAAAGAGCTCGCCCCAATAGCAATGAAAGAGCCAAGGAGGCTCAAATCATATTTAAAAAGCAACCAGCAGGATTTCTTTGTTAAGGCAATGGCTATTTATTTTATTGTATTCTGTTGCTTTGGGGCAGGAGAATTTGGGTGTGTTCAGGGGTCAGGACCCAGAGGGGCTTCCTAGACATGCTGACTTTGCTCAAGACCCCTTCCCCTACCCCCAGCCTTCTGGCTGCAGTCTGGGATACTGGGGGCTATGAAACAGTCACTGACTTCTTAGGAAGAATGAAAGGCCCAAGAGATAGTCAGATGGAGGAGGTCTGTCCTCTTCTCTGGGCAGGCATATATCCCACCCTGCACTGCCAGGGGTCATTCCTGAGTCAGAAGTAGCCTATGAACACAGCTGAGTGTGACCTGCCACTCAACCAACCCTCTACCCCACACTAATAAAGCAAAATAACTTTAAGGGGAGAATGGAGATGAGAGGGGGTGAAGGCTGACCGAATCCATCCCTGTATCCCCATTGGAATGCGCCTGTTACCCAGAGACTCACACACCCGGCTTTGGCTTCGAGAAATGTGGCACTTTTGTCTTTTGCCTGGTTGTGGATCTTCAATTTGCTAAAAAAAAAAAAAAAATTAAAAAGGCAGTAAGATAGGGAGCAGAGCCCCCAGAGACCCACATACGAAGAACCGCTTTCACGAGCATATTTGCTCACCCAAATTCTCTTCCAGTTCCAGCTGCACTCCTGCCCTTTGTGGCTAAATGACCACAGGGGTCCCCAGAAGGGAGGCTGTGTGTGTGTGTGTGTGAAGGAGAGAGGCACCAAGGAATTGAGTATTATATTTTCTGGGGTATAAGACGACTTTTTAACCCATGAAAAACTTCTTAGAAGTCAGGGTGTTGTCTTATACGCTGGTATACAGCTTGCTGAAACTTACTCCAGCTTCAGGGACAAATGATCTGCCCCCCTCTTACCAGAGCATCCCATCCAGCTGCCAGGCATCATCACTCAGTCCTCTGCTGGTCCTGGTTCATCTTTCAGGGCACACAGAGGAGCTGAGTTATCCAGCACCGTATCTCATCCAGCCAATGGGTATAAGGCTTTCTGGTACTCAGTCCTCTGTTCAGCTTTTAGGGGACACAGAGGAAGCACCCCAGCCAGCTGCTCCCGGAAAAAAAAAAACCCTCTCTTTGCTCTCAGTGTAGATCACAATTAAAAATCACAGTCACTCATTAGAAATGACAAATGTAAAATGATTGTTAGCACTCCGAAGCCTAGCTTATTAAACATATATTGTTAATTTTGAGGGTTCTATTCTTTTTCTCTTATGTTTTTTAATTTCCAGTTGGTGTGCGTTAAAAGAGAGGTAGTCTTATATGGTGAATATAGCCAAAACCTTATATTTTAACAGAAAAAGTAGGGGGTCATCTTATAAGCCCAGTCATCTTATACGCTGGAAAGTATGGTAATTCTGCCTGGTTTTTAAAAGGACTACCTAGGCCCCCAAAACAAAAGATTCCCCCAGACCCTATCCCTGTTTAGGAAGCCACATCAGGTGTGGGGAGCTTTGCTGGTCCCAAAGTCCCTGTTGGTCAAGTGGAGATCAGGGCTGAAATTCAAGGCCCTGGAAGGGATGTAGTCAAGGTCAACTCAACAGTGAAGGCTGAAGAAGGAACCTACAAAGGTTTAGTCAAGAAAGCTTTTCCATCGAGGTGAGTGGGGTGATGCCTACATCCATACCACCAAATCCCTACACCCCACCCCCCATTTACAGCACCTCTGGTCCTAATGAGAGAAGCTACAGAGAGAATGTGTAGGGAAGAAGAGGGTTTGGAGGGAACTTGGTCACCATTGAGACCCCAGGCCCAGAGCAGAGAAGCAAGCGAACAGCAAGAATCTGGAGGAGAATGAGGGAGCAATAATACAGCCAGGAGGGCATTTGCCTTATACATGACTAAGTGGGATTCAATCACTGGCATCCCATGTGGTTCTTTGAGCCTGACAGGAGTAATTCCTGAGCAAAGAGCCTGGAATAACCTATGAGCATGACTGGACATGGTCAACACCTCCCCCCAAAAAAACCCCAACAACCAAGAACAACAACAACAACAACAAAAAAGGATGGGGCCAGACAGATAGCACAGTGGTAGGGCATTTCCCTTGCATGCGGCCACCCCGGGAGGGAACCAGTTCAATTCCCAGCATCCCATGTGGTCACTCAGCTTACCAGGCACAATTTCTGAGTGGCAAGCCATGAATAACCCCTGAGCATCGCTCACTGTGGCTCAAAAAACAATCAATCAATAAAGTTTTAAAAAAAATACAAAAAGGAAAAGAAAAGAATCTGGAGATAGTCTGGGGGTATCAGGCATAGCCAGTAACCATGGGCCCCCCTGGGTTGGGGTAGGAATATGCTGAGCCTCTTATAGAAACAAAGTCTTATTGGTTCAAAAAGCTGGGGTATATGCTTTGCATGTAAAAGCCTGGGTTTGAACCCCATAAAGCATCCAGAGTGCTTTATTCTAAGCAGAGGAGAGAGTATCCCCTGACCACCACTGGCAGGGCTCAAAACCAACCTCCCCCACAACTATCATTGTTATTGTCATTATGACTGTTGTTGTTATTATTATTTCTATGGACCAGGAACTGGACCCAGGACCTCACGCATGCAAGGCAAATGCTCTATCGAAGAACAACATTCCCAATCCCCCAAAAAAAGCATCATTAGATAAGTCCGTTTGGGAGCCAAAGAGAGAGAGCGTAGCAGTTAAGGTACTTGCATGCCTTGCATGCCAAGAACCTGATTCCATCCCAGACATCACATGTGCCCCCACCCCCCGTACTGCCAAGAGTCATGGCAGAGCAGAGCCAGGATTAACCCCCTGAGCACTGCCAGGTATGGTTTCCCCAATAATAACAATAATAAATGAACATGTCAGCTTGTGTGCATCTTGACTTGGAGAAAACCAAAACTGCAAAAAATATTTTGACAAATTTTCTTTTTCTTCTACCAAATAAGCTCCTTTTCATTGAGTCCCTAGCTTCTAGCCATTTCTGTATAAACAGATCGAAGAGCGCAATGAATTAAGTGCATTACAGTTGCTTTGACATTCATGACAATATAGAGCAGGGCATTTTGAGATTCATGGGAGAAGAGAGCTGCCATTTCACATTTACAGAACTTGCTCACAATGATGGCTCTTCATGAGCAAGGCTCCCATACTTAAGATGAGTAGTCATTTTTAAACATCAGGTATGAAATCTTAGTCAGTGATGATTGGCATGTGATGCATTTTGCTCTTATTATTTTCTTGTTACATTACATTGTGGTGGCTCTTAGGTAACTAAATACAAATGCTGTGAGTGAACTCTCAGAATTGTTCTCTTCTATTCTCCTTCCTCCTTCCTCCCCGCCCCATGGAGAAATAAATAGAATCCACTCCACATATTTAGCAATCTCAGGTGGAACCTGTTTCTCTTCCTGTATTAATGAGGCATTAAATATTTAAGAGTTTGGGCCAGACCCATTGTATCTTAGGGCTTACTCCGGTCTCTGCTCTCCAGGAGCACTCCTGGAGTGCTCAGTAGACCATAGGAGGTGCCAGGAATTGAACTTGGGTTGGCTGCATGTATGGTGAGGGCCCTACTCACTGTGTGCTCTCTCTTTTCAGCCCTATCCTTTATTTATAAACCTTATTTATCTGTTCTAGTTAAAAGGATTAAATACTCACAAAAAATACTAAGGATTTTATGTAGGAGCAGTACTATAAGAAAAGTGTTAAACGGGGCTGGGAAGGTGGCGCTAGAGGTAAGGTGTCTACCTTGCAAGCGCTAGCGTAGGACCGCGGTTCGATCCCCCGGCGTCCCATATGGTCCCCCCAAGCCAGGGGTGATTTCTGAGTGCATAGCCAGGAGTAACCCCTGAGCGTCAAACGGGCGTGGCCCAAAAACCAAAAAAAAAAAAAAAAAAAAAGTGTTAAACTTTTTCTTTCTTGTTGGCAGTTATTATTGCTTTAAGAATTCAGCATGGGGGCCGGGAAGGTGGTGCTACAGGTTAGGTGTCTGCCTTGCAAGCAGATGGACCGCGGTTCGATCCCCCGGTGTCCCATATGGTCCCCCAAGCCAGGGGTGATTTCTGAGCGCATAGCCAGGAGTAACCCCTGAATGTCAAACGGGTGTGGCCCAAAAACCAAAAAAAAAAAAAAAAAAAAAAAGAATTCAGCATGATTTTGTTGTGTGCTTATGTTTCTTTACTGCATTTGTTTGCCTTCAGATTGTAATGATTTCTTTTAGAAATGTCTCAAGCCTTACCTTTGAAAGCATTTGCCTAAAGCTTGTTTAGCTTATTAACTTTAAGTCTGTATTTAATTCATGCTTCACACACCTTTCTTGCTAGAGGATATGCTGGGGGTGGGATCTGCTTTATTTAGGGGACATATTTGTCCTGTTTCCTCAACTTCTCTGCTCTTCCAGAGTTTTTTTTTTTTTTTTTTTTTTTTTGGTTTTTGGGCCACACCCGGTGGTGCTCAGGGGCCACTCCTGGCTGTCTTCTCAGAAATAGCTCCTGGCAGGCACGGGGGACCATATGGGACACCGGGATTCAAACCAACCACCTTAGGTCCTGGATCAGCTGCTTGCAAGGCAAACACCGTTGTGCTATCTCTCCGGGCCCTCTTCCAGAGTTCTTTTGTTTTTGTTTTTGTTTTTGTTTTGGGGGCACACCCGGCGGTGCTCAGGGGTTACTCCTGGCTGTCTGCTCAGAAATAGCTCCTGGCAGGCACGGGGGACCATATGGGACACGGGATTCGAACCAACCACCTTAGGTCCTGGATCGGCTGCTTGCAAGGCAAACACCGTTGTGCTATCTCTCTGGGCCCTCTTCCAAAGTTCTTTATGAGAATCAAAATTTTCAATATCAAACCAAGAGACTTCCCTGTTCAACATTCTAATCTTTCAAGGGCCTTTTAGATAAAATTCTGAATAACACTGTAGACTGTGATGCCTAGAATATCTTCCCCAAAACCCAATTTTCCAGATGAAAATACAAGTTCTTTACCTTCCCAAAACTCAAATGAATAAAGAAATCAAGAGAGGGGCCAGAGAGATAGCACAGTAGTATGGCGATTGCCTTGCACATGGCTGACCCAGGACTAATGGTGGTTCAATTCCCGACATCCCCTGAGCCTATCAGGGTTGATTTTTGAGTGCAGAGCCAAGAGTAACCCCTGAGCATCACCAGGTGTGACTCCCCCGAACCCCGCCCCCATAAAAAGAAATCAAGAGAGCGTGGAAAAGAAACTTGTGGAGTATTTTGGAAAAGCAACTTGAATTGGGTTGTCTTTCATATCAGTCACAGGGGTAAGTATTATATGGGCAAATCAAAGGAATGTAGTTAGAGTGGTTGGTTTTGGCTAATGCTTTCAATAGATGACTGCCTTTTCCTCTTACGGAGTAAACTCTTCAACTATTCACCATACAGATATTTCCTCTACTAAGTGGGTTAGATTTAGTTCACCCTCATTTGAGAGGACTCCCCTTTAATGAAGGACACTCCAATTTATTATTTTCTTTTTCTTCTTTTATATGTCTATAATCAATGGAACTGAAAGGGAACTCTCTCCTGCCTAAGAAGTTAGATCTTATGACTCTTGAAAAAGACCATCCATGATTCTTTTGTCCTTTTGCTTTGCTCCTTTCTTGGTCACTATTGAAATGCCAAGGGTTTTTCTCTTCCCTGAGAAAATAGGTTCTGTTCTAGAGAAAAGAAGAAACAAGTATAAAACTCAGCTATGTTGATTTAGAAAAAATAAAAGCTGCAAAGTCAAGTAAAGATTAATGTCCATGGAAATACTTGATCTATCTCCTGAGAAAGAACTACATTGAAATAAAAATATTAGGGAAACTTTCCAAATATTTTCTGTTGAATGTTTAAAGATTCATGTGATAGTCTACAAAAGATTTCTATTTATAAAAGTCAGCCGGCATTAGTATGTCCAGTTCTGGGAATTATTTGGCGCTATTAAACTAAACTTGGGTCGTTATATATGCAAGGCTTGTGCCCCCAGGTCCCTGAACTACCTTTTGGACCCTAAAACGTTTAATTTGAGAGCCAGAAATATAGTACAATGGGTAAGATACTTACCCTTGCATGAGGCTAACCCAGGCTCAATCCCTGGCACTATGTATGAATGATCCCTGAATGTGAAGTCAAGGGAATAAGCCTTGTGCCTTACCAAGTGTGTCCCCCCAAAAAAATAATAAAAAAAATTTAAAAGTCTTAAGGACAGGGCCAGAGAGATAGCATGGAGGTAGGGCATTTCCCTTGCATGCAGAAGGAAAATGGTTCGAATCGCTGCATCCCATATGGTTCCCAGAGCCTGCCAGGAGCAATTTCTGAGCATAGAGTCAGGAGTAACTCCTGAGTGCTGCCGGATGTGACACAAAAACAAAAAACAAAAAAGCCTTAAGGACTTGTTCTCTGTAGTTTCTTCCAACTGCCAATGTCATTTTCAGTTACCCCTATAAATATTCTTAAAAATTCTTTCTAGAGCCAGTGATGTAGTCTTCTTTAAGATCATCTACTCTATGGTAAAAAAAAAAAAAAAAAAAAAAAAACTGTGGTGCACCTACACAATGGAATACTAGGCAGCTGTTAGGAAAAATGAAATTATAAAATTTACTTATACATAGATGGATATGGAGAATAATGTTGAGTAAACATATAGAGTAAAATGAGTCAGGGGGAGAGAGATAGATATCAAATGATTGCACTCATTTTTGAGATATTAAAAAATAGTCTCATAACAATATCCAGAAAAAGTAGAGACAGGAGGACTGGTTCATAGTAGGAAGCTTGCCACAAACAGGGGAGCCAATGAAAGTTGGAAATAATCACGCTGGACAAGAACTGGGTGCTGAAAGAAGGGAAAGTAATGCGCATGATACCTCTTAAGTAATAATATTGCTACTAAACCCACAGCATCTAAAAGCAAGAGAGAATAAGAGAAGAAAAGTGTCTGCCATAGAGGCAGGTTGGGGGTAGAGGGAAACTGGGGACATTAGTGGCAGGAAATGTGCAGTAGTGAAGGGTGTTGGACATTTATGACTGAAACTCAATCATGAACAACTTTGTAACTGTGTGTCTCATGGTGATTTGATAATAAAAAAAAAAATAAAACAAAACAAAAGAGAAAGGTCTCACCATTTCTAGGTCCCCTGCAGCCAGCATCGCCACCTTTTCTGAGATCATCTTTTGCAGGCAGTTACTCAGCAAAAAAGCCTAAGAAATTCAGAGACAGGAGCTCAGCCTAGCTGAGGGCCTCCTACTTTCTCCCCTCACCCACACCAAGCACCTCTCTGCATTGCCTTCCAATGTCATGCTCTTACGAATCTAAATTTTGACCTTATTTTCTATACAATTGCATCAGACCTAAGGAGTATAGATTTGTGCTTTTTCTCAATTTGAAATAATTTTTTTTTCAGTTTTGGGGTCCACCCAGCGCTGATCAGGACTTACTCCTAGCTTTGTGCTAAGAAACTATTCTTAGTGGGGTTTAGCGGACCTACCATAGGGGATGCTAAGGTTTGAACCTGGGTCAGTTGCCTGCAAGATAAGCACACGCCTGGTCCCTTTTAAAAAAATATATTGATCTTTATCAAACTTTACTGACTTCTGCATCACAATGGAGTGTCTTATATTGTATAGTGGATTCAGGGAGGTGGTAAAGTGGCACTGGCATATTTGGGGATCTAATTTCCCAAAAGTACCTGCCCTTCTACCCGATTCTGCAATGGCTCTTATGTGGATCACTCCTCCACTGGAGGTATCCCTCTTCATGGCCAAAGCAAGAGCATTAGCAGTAAACTGCAGACACTCTTCCTTAGTCATACCTTCCTGGTAAGTTGCATCAACATAGCCATAGAGATATAGGAGCTACCAGAGCCCCCAAAGGCAAACGGCCGCTTTACCATTATATATCCCATGGGCACTGACTATATCTGCCCTCCTTCTGGAGATCCCAGCCCGCCGTGATGATTCCTGCCATCAGATCTTGGTATTGGTAACACATCTCTTTAAAGAGGCTGGCTGCTGTGTGTGCCAAAGGAGGTTCAATGCTATGGAAACCAAGCTGGTAAGTGACTGCATCAGCGACTGCCTGGGTATCAGCTGCGTAGCCTGAGCGGCACAGAAAATATGATCATGAAGGGGGTCAGCTTGTCAGTCACTTGGTTGGCTATATAGGACCCAGTAGTGGTTCTAGAGTCAGCTCCCAGAACTACACCCTGTCGAACTGCACGGCCATGATAGTTGTCCCTATAGAGATTTTTCGGCTTCCCCAGTCCGGGGTGAAGGCCTCCGGCCCCTAGGCAGGTTTGGTCCTCGCTCTGCACCCATCTTCTAAGGTCGTCACCATCCTCCTCACACTGGTCCCATTTTTAAAACTGGATCCATAAGGGGCTGGAGAGATAGCATGGAGGTAAGGTGTTTGCCTTGCATGCAGAAAAATGGTGGTTCAAATTCTGGAATCCCATATATCCAGGCTATTTCTCTCCTATAAAATTATCTTCCTTGCCTCCTTAGTCATCAATTCATGTTCTAGGGATGGAGAGTATCCCAGGTGGCTCACTATTATAATCTAATCAGCTATAGTTGACCTTAAACTCATAGCTCCCCATTGTGAAGGGGCCTACACGTAGGTGTGAAGGGCCTGCTTGTAAGAACCTACCAGCACCTGCTTTCATCTCCTTAGTTTTCTGGAGCAGCCCCTTATTCACTTTGAGAACCGACCATGACCCCCACAGTGCCTGCAGTACAGAAGAGAGCACCCATCTGTGTGTAGCACTACACTGTTCTTCATCTCACTATGGTCCAGGCTGCTCATCCTTAGGGATTCTAGTTAAAGTCCCTCATGTGGCCCAGAGGGGTCCTTCCCACAAATCCCCACAAACTTTTCTTCTTTCACCAGGTTGAGACCCAGAAATCTCAACTTTGAAGGTTCCTTATTCTGATCAAAAGGATCCCTTTATTGGGCAGGGAAAAGGCAATGAGAGAGATAAACACTGGGAATACTTTCTAGTTTGGAAGGAAAGAGAAAGGAGGGAAGGTGAGGTGATGGAATAAAGGCAAGAGTAGAGGCCAGAGCGATAGCACAGTGGTAGGGCATTTGCCTTGCATGCGGTGGACCCAGGACGGACCTGGGTTCAATCCCTGGCATCCCATAAGGTCCCCCAAACCTGCTAATGGCAATTTCTGAGTGCAGAGCCAGGAGTACACCCTGAGAACCACTGGGTGTGACCCAAAAACAAAACAAAACAAAAGACGAGTAACAGTGATGTGAAGACAAACTCACATTTCCTGTTTTCACTCAGCACTCCTGCCTCTCTCACCTATGGAAGCTCCATAAAGTCAGCGTGTGAAGTGAGGTCCTGACCTCAAGGCACCCTGTTGATGGGTGCCCACGGGTATTCTTGGTGCCATGTTCATGTCTCTGTGTCCACAGAGACAAGTGCTAATGTGGCCCCATCCCCCCATTCTAACTTACCTGCAAGATCCTGCCCATTCCTGGGAGGAGTCTTGGAAAGGTTAGATAAGGCTTTGACCAGAGAGGATTAAGGCCTTTTGGTCTTTTGCCAGGATGGAGGTTGGAGGTAACATGGATAAAAAAGTAAGATGCAGGGCTAGCTAAGAATGTCATGCGTAAATGGTTAGCAGCCACATCTGTTGGCCAGGGCAATAAAGATGTTATCTCTCTGGAAGCCTGCCTGTGAGTGAGTTCAATACTTAGGCCGGGGCCTAAGAACAAAGGCCTCCATCCACCATCCAAGCCCATCTTAAGGGCTGTAACACTACAGTGCTAAGATTCAGCAGGCGAGACCAAATCATGGTTAACACAAGGACTTTCTTGTTCACTTGTTAACTTGTCCTTGTTAAGACAAGGATTAACTGAGCTTTTATTTAAAGGACCTAAAAGAGATGCAAAGATTGGGGCTTAATCCCAGGTATCTCATATGGGGCCTCACCTGCCAACAGTAGTAACCCCTAAGCATTGCCAGTAGGCCCTCCTCCCAAAAGTAGAGCATTAATAGGGGACATTAGTTACCCAAGACCAAAAGTCTCATGGAAGTCAACAAGTACTCAAGTTAATGTTGAGGCAAGAATTACTTGGATTATTTGTTAAATATATTTTATTTTAGGACACTGGTCATTTCTTTTTTTTTTTTTTTTTTTTTTTTGGTTTTTGGGTCACACCTGGTGGTGCTCAGGGGTTACTCCTGGCTGTCTGCTCAGAAATAGCTCCTGGCAGGCACAGGGGACCATATGGGACACCGGGATTCGAACCAACCACCTTAGGTCCTGGATTGGCTGCTTGCAAGGCAAACACCGCTGTGCTATCTCTCCGGGCCCTCACTGGTCATTTCTATTCAACATTGAAATGCTTAATTTGGGGCCGGAGAGATAGCATGAAGGTAGGGTGTTTGCTTTGCATGCAGAAGGACAGTGGTTAAAATCCCAGCATCCCATATGGTCCCCTGAGCCTGCCAGGAATGATTTCTGAGTGTAGAGCCAGGAGTAACCCCTGAGTGCTATCGGGTGTAACCCCCCCCCCAAAAAAAAGCTTAATTTAGTTCAGCAAAAAGAATTTCCCAGGGACCAGGAGGTTATGCAAAGAATCGGGGCCCATATTTTTGCTTGTCTTTGTTTTTTGGCCACCTTGGGTGTGCTCAGGGCTCTGTGCTGAGCTCAGAGCTCAGGATCCTGGCTTTGCGCTCAGAAATCTCTCCTGGTGGTGTTTGGGGAACCATATGGGACATCAGGGATAGAACTCAGGTTGGTCACATTGCAAATCGTATGCCCTCCCTGCTGTGCTATCATTCCAGCCTCTGAAGTCTTTGTTCTTACATGCTGGAAACTGGGCTCTATCCTCAGCACTGTATGGTGTCCACCAAGCACCACTGGGAGCATCAATGGGCATGAACCCCTGACTATCAAGGTAATAGTACCCCCTCAGCATCACCAGATGTGGCCCCAAAACAGAAAGAGTAAGAGAGAGAAGAAGGAGGAGGAGAAGGAGGAGGAGGAGGAGGAGGAGGAGGAGGAGAAGAAGAAGAAGAAGAAGAAGAAGAAGAAGAAGAAGAAGAAGAAGAAGAAGAAGAAGAAGAAGAAGAAGAAGAAGAAGAAGAAGAAGAAAGAAGAAGAAAAGAAGAAGAAGAAAAGAAGAAGAAGAAGAAGAAGAAGAAGAAGAAGAAGAAGAAGAAGAAGAAGAAGAAGAAGAAGAAGAAGAAGAAGAAGAAGAAAAGAAGAAGGAGCTTCTGCACCTTAAAGGAAATAGTGCCTAAGATACAAAAAGCCATGCACAGAATGGGAGAAACTATTCATCCAATACCCATCAGATAAGGGAATAATATTTATAATATATAAGGTACTGGCAGAACTTAACAAGAAAAAAAATCTAACCCCATCAAAAAAATGGGGAGAAGAAATGAACAGACAATTTCTCAAAGAAGAAATACAAATGGCCAAAAGGCACATTAAAAATGCTCCACATCACTAATCATCAGGGAGATGCAAATCAAAACAACACTGTGATACCATCTCATGCCACAGAGACTGGCACACATCACAAAGAACAAGAACAATCAGAGCTGGTGGGGATGTGAAGAGAGAAAGAAACTCTCATTCACTGCTGGTGGGAATGCTGTCTAGTCCAGCCCTATGGAAAACAATATGGAGATTCCTCAAAAATATGGAAATTGAGCTCCCATTTGGCCCAGCTATACCACTCCTAGGGAGTATACCCTAGGGGTATTCCCTAGGAATACAAAAATGCAATACAAAAATGCCTTCTGCACACCTATATTCATTGCAGCCCTCAAAGAGCCCCATTTTCTTGAAGAAACCAAGCCCAGCCCCAGACAATGCCTCAGGTTTGAGACAATACCTGTAAGGGACCCAGAATCCTGCTCTCTGCTGAACTAAATGCTTTCTTCCCAGAGGACTTTGCAGCAGAAGTGGTCCCTTTGACCACCCAGTTCAGGTCAATGGGGCATTGAGTCGAAGGCAGGTGTAGTGGTGGGAAGTTTTTAATTTCTGGGTAAAAAAGCAGTTCGAATCCCCATGGGAAAGATGGAGAAATGGTAGTGGACAGGTCATCTCCTTCCAGTAATCTTACTGAAAAATCACCAGAAATCTGGCAAATAAAGCCAGTGGCAACCAATTGGCAACACTCAGCTGCGCCTATTTGTTTGGTTTTGGTGCCAACCAGTAGGGTTATCTTTACAAACACAATTTTATTGGCAGCACTCAGTAGGATGCTCACACCACCCAAGAGCTCACCTGCTTGGTGTAGATGACAAACCATCGCCAGCAGCCACCCTCAAGGCACTGCAGCTGGAGCTCCAGGTTCTGGAGAGTTCGCTCAGACTGGTCCTTGCCCAGCAGAGCCCCCTGCAGAGAAACAGTGAGTACTTTGCTAGTCAGTAGGGACTAAGCTGGCTCTTCTGCACTGGGCCAGAGAGCAGATACCCTCAGATCCACAGAGCTGCCAGTGTAGACATAGGACATAGCATGCATGTTCAAAGGACAAACAGCACAGGGATGTGGACTAATCTAAAACAAGCACCACATCCAGACCAGAAGACAGACTTCTGAGCTGGACTAGATGCTCCTCAGTTTGCATAGAGGGAGCATTTTAAGTGGCATGGGGAGTAAGAGACAAGAGGCTTAAAGAGGGAGGTAGGGTTGGACCCCAAAAATCCTGCAGAAGGCACCTGGGACCTCACATTCAATCTTCTTTGTTCCCAGTGATGGAGCCCCAAATTCAAAGGCACACTTGCCCTCTTCTATTATGACCATCAAGGGGGACTCCCACAGGGCTCTGCTCTGCCAAAAAGTACCCCATATCTCAGTCCTCAACCAACTAGGTATATATGTGTGTTCCAATACCATGAATATGAGCGAGAGTTCCAGTTCCTGTAGCTCTTCAGCTCCTGGGATCCCTGATTATAGAAAGCCTCTGGGTCAGCCTTCCAGAGGGAGCCACTCCACATCTCGTCCACAAGAAGTGAGGTGCAGGTCTGGTCATGCCCACCAATTCCCTACACACACTCTCCCAAGTCCACACAGACCTTCACCAGTACAGTACAGGGGCTATAATTTGGGTGGCTGAGTTCATCCTGAGGGTGCCAAACATTCCCTAAAAGTCGTCCAACCAGGACAGGACCCCAGTTGCACCTCTCTTTTAGAGAGAGCAGCGTGATAGCTTGGGGTGAGCATTGAGCAAGGATGCTCTCAGACACCATCGCAGACTTGCCCAATGAGGCAAGAAAAAAAAAAAAAGAAGGGGAAAAGAAAGGGAAGGGGGTGAATATGACTCTCTCCCTGATGCCAGCAGGGGTCACGCTGGGGAACTCAGAGGTCTTATGGATGAAGGAGAAGAAAGGCAAAGGCTTGAAGATGGGGTTAGAATCTCTGAGTAGGGAAGGAAGAGATAGTACAGCTGGGAGAACTCTTGCCTTGCATGTGGCTGACCAGATTCAATCCCCAGCATTCCATATGGTCCCATGAGCCAGGGGGGAGTGACTGATTCCTGAGTGCAGAGTCAGGAGTAAGCCCAAGAAGACATGCAAAGGAGGATTGTGAACCTCTAGTTGAAGGAATTAATCACTAGAAACATGCCCAGAAGTCACAGAGATGATGAGATTGGCGACAGTAAAAACAAAGAAGTTTGAAGTAGGCCAACACATTCAGAGGAGGAGAACAGAGGAGCGGAGAGGGGCTGGAGAGAGAGGACAAATGCCTTGGACGTGGCAGACCCAAGTTCAATCCCCAGCATCCCATATGATTCCCCAAGCTCACCAGATGTAATTCTTTTATTTTTACCCCACCCCCTAAATGTGATCCTTGAGCGCAGAATCAGGTTATCCCTTGAGCACTGTTTGATATGGCCCAAAAAGCAAAAATAAAATTAAAATAAAAAAGAATCGGGGCCGGAGAGATAGCATGGAGGTAAGGCGTTTGCCTTTTATTCAGGAGGTCATCGGTTCAAATCCCGGCACCCCATATGGTCCCCTGTGCCTGCCAGGAGCAATTTCTGAGCCTGGAGCCAGAAATAACCCCTGAGCACTGCCGGGTGTGATCCAAAAACGACAAATAAATAAATAAATAAATAAATAAATAAATAAATAAATAAATAAATAAATAAATAAATAAATAAAATAAAAAAGAATCAAAAACTTAAAGATGTAGTCTACAACTGTACAAATTGAAAAATAAAAATGTTCCATTTAGGGGCTAGAGCGATAGCACACCTATATGGCATTTCCTTGCACACGGCCAACCCATGATGAACCCAGGTTCTATCCCTGGCATCTCATATGGTCCCCCAAGCCTGCCAGGAACAATTTCTGAGTGCAGAACCAGAGTAACCTCTGAATGCCACCAGGTGTGGCCCAAAAGCCAAAAAAAAAAAAAAAAGTTCCATTTAGCAATGCTCCTAGATTTGATACCAAAAAACACAATGAATAGAATGAAAATTGGCTATATTAAGATTGTAGCCAAAGCAAAATCTTGTTTACTTTTTTTCTATAAAAATTATATTAAGAGGGGCCAGAGTGGTAGCACAGTGGTAGGGAATTGTTTGCCTTGCATGCGACTGACCAAGGACAGAGCTGGGTTTAATCCTTGATGTCCCATATGGTCCTCTGAGCTAGAAGCGATTTCTGAGAGCAGAGCCAGGAGTAACCCCTGAGCGTCACCAGGTGTGACCCAAAAAAAAAAAAAAAAATTCTATTAAGATAATGGGAAGCTAGCCCAAAGGATGGAGTATATGTTCTGCATGCAGGAAGACCATTGTTTCTTCCCCCAGCACAAAGCTAGACATAACCTGTGAGCACTAATTTTTTTATTGTAAATCCCAAAAACAAAAAGAGGCAGAAACACACAGAGAGAGAGAGAAAGAGAGAGAGAAGAAACTACAGAGTGAGTAAATATTTGCAGTCCACAAATCCAGTGAGAACCCAATCTTCAGGCTGAGTAAGTACCGTGAAAATCCAAGAATAATTTAAAAAAAAAACAACTCATCTAGTTAGAATATGGGCAAAGAAAACAAAAAGAAATCTTGCCAAAGATACCAAGATGGTAAAGAAGCTCATCGTGAAAGGAGATCCAACATCATTAGTCACAAGGGAAATGCAAATTAAGCCACCACAAAATACCTTTGCGCATTCATCAGAGCAACTGCAATCAGAGAAAGCAACAAGACTAAATGCTACCGAGGAAGATTAATAATATACTTATCACTGGTAGGATGTGGGTCAGTCCTTCCTTCCTCCCCACCCAAAAAAGGTGTTCTACAGATTCTTTAAAAAATACACAACACACACACACACACACACACACATACACACACATACACACACACATACACACACACACACAACTAAACTAAACATGCAACATCCATATGACTCAGTAATTGTACTTCTGGGTGTGTATGCCAGAGAAACGGTGCCCAGTCTAAAACCTACACATAAATATGGATAGGGGCTTTATTTTGAACAGTGAACGACTGCAAACAGCTCTTTCCCTATGGGGCTGGTTGAACAAATTCTTGTGAGTCTGCCCCGTATACTCAAAAGTACAAACACACAACCCCACAGTACTTACTGCTCCAAGATGGAGTTCCCAAGTCATGGGAGAAAAGAAAGGCCAGGGATGTGGCTTTAGTGGTTGAACGTATGTCTTGTGTTGAGACCCTAAGTTCAGGGCCACACATGCAGAAAAATCCACTCCTTGTTTTTATTGATCTTGTAACTTCCTACAGTTTGTATTATTCAAAGTTCTCTAAAACCACCAAAGGTCTGGAGAGAGAGTCCGGAAGGGAAGACACTTGCCTTGCATGAGCTGAAACCTGTTCCATTCCTGGCACTCCACAAGCCGCACCAGGAGTGATCCCTGAGCAGAGTAAGGAGTCAGCCCTGAGCACTGCCGGGTGTGATCCCAGATTCAAACAGCAACAACAGAACATCAGAAAGGATGCATTTCTATGAGATACATGGCTGTGCAGAGGGAAATGCAGGTGAGAGGCCTGCCAGCCTCTGTTCTCTCCACAGCATCACCTTGCTAGAGGTAGTTTCCTATTTTGTTTGTTTAGTTGGTTTTTTGTTTTTGGATCACACCCGGCAGCGCTCAGGAGTTACTCCTGGCTCTGTGCTCAGAAGTTACTCCTGGCAGGCTTGGGGGACCATATGGGATGCTGGGATTCAAACCAGGGTCCATCCTATGTTGGCCACTTGCAAGGCAAATGCCTTACCGCTGTGCTATCACTCCGCCCCCTCTATTTTGTTTTTTTATTTTATGTCATAAAGTTTTGATTTGTAGTATTTTCTATTTAACATAATTTTTTGTTTTGTTTTTTTGGGGGCCAGAGAGATAGCATGAAGGTAGGGCATTTGCTTCGCATGCAGAAGGACTGTGGCTCAAATTCCAGCATCCCATATGGTCCCCTGAGCCTGCTAGGAGCGATTTCTGAGCATAGAGCCAAGAGTAACCCCTGAGCGCTGAAAGGTGTAACCCAAAAAAACAAAGGCAAGATCCCTACCCATCTACTATTGCCTTGGCCCCAAAATACACATAATTTTGATTTGTATTATTTTTTGTTTAATGTAGCAGTTATTTTTTAGTTTGTTGTTTTGTTTTCATTGTTGTTGTTGTTGTTTTTTACTTTGGTTTTTGGTTTTTAGGCCACACCCAGGGGTGCTCAGAGATTATTCCTGGCTCTCTGAGTTCAGAAATCACTTTTGAAAAAAGAAGAAGAAGAAGAAGAAGAAGAAGAAGAAGAAGAAGAAGAAGAAGAAGAAGAAGAAGAAGAAGAAGAAGAAGAAGAAGAAGAAGAAGAAGAAGAAGAAGAAGAAGAAGAAGAAGAAGAAGAAGAAGAAGAAGAAGAAGAAGAAGAAGAAGAAGAAGAAGAAGAAGAAGAAAAGAAATCACTTTTGGTGGGCTTGGGGGACCATATAGGATGCCAGGGATTGAACTCAGATTGACCATGTGCAAGGCAAATAAATGCCCTACCTGTTATACTATCACTCCATTCCTTATTTGTTGTTTTGTTTGGGGGCTACAGAGGGCAATGCTCAGTGTTTACTCCTGACTCTACACTAAGAAAGAAATCATTCCTGCCAGTGCTCAGAGGACCATGTGGGATGCTGAGGATTGAGTCCAGGTCAGCCTCATGCAAGGCAAAAGCCCTTCCCTCTGTACTATCTCTCCAGCCCAAATATATTCTAGTTTTGATTTGCAGTTTTTTTCTATTTAACACACTTTTTTGAGGGTCGGGGAGACCTCACACGTGGTGGTATTCAGGGCTTACTCCTGGCTCTACACTTAGAAATCACTCCTGTTAGTGCTCTGGGGACCATATGGGATGCTGGGATTCAAAGTGGGTCAGCCATGTGCAAGCAAACACCTTCCCTGCTGTACTCTTCCCCCCAGGCACCTTTGTTGAAGGCAGGCGAGGCAAGGCGAACTGGACACTCACCCGGAAGGTCACGCGCCAGCACCGCACACTGCTCATCTGGAATGTGAAGTCCTGCTTCTGGCCATCAGGCAGAGTGACCTGGCAATGGAGGGCACCACTGCCCACCTCCGGCTCAGCTGCGCAGCCTGGCTCTGGGAAGTCACAGGTGCAGGGGTCCAGACGCAAGTGCCCATAGTTCGGGAATCCCCGGGCCTGTTCCAGGAACTGCTCCCCAAAGGGGTGAAGGAAAAATGGGAGCATCCTGTCAGCAGCAATGGCATCGCCCTTTCCCAGGACCACACAGGGAGGTAGCCCCAGCCCAGCACCTCCAAGCACAGCACAACCCCAAAGGGAGAGAGAGTTGCAAGTGGGGACAGGAACCACTGCTGCCTGATCCTGTGACAGCTCCATCCCACTGGGACTGGACACATCTGAGGAGGGCCAGGAGTGAGGGATGGGAGCCGGAGAGATAGCACAGTGGTAGGGCGTTCACCTTGCATGAGGCTGACCTAGGAGGGACTCAGTTTGACTCCCAGCATCCCATGTGGTCCCCCAGCCTGCTACGGGAGATTTCTGAGTGCAGAGCCAGGAGTGACCCCTGAGTGCTGCTGAGTGTGGCCTAAAAACCAATCAATCAATCAAGTTTAAAATAAAAAGAAGTGAGGGATGAAGGTGTGTGGGCAGTGGGGTAGAGGTACAGTCTTAATAAAAAATCCCAAAGCTGCAGGCTAGGAGGGAGGCAAGTGTGTGATGTGATGTAGAGGAAATGAGAGAGAGAGAGAGAGAGAGAGAGAGAGAGAGAGAGAGAGAGAGAGAGAGAGAGAGAGGGAGGGAGGGAGGGAGAGAGAGGGAGAGAGAGAGAGGAAGGAAGGGGAGAAGGATGAGAGAGATGGAAAAAGGGAAGAAGAGAGCACCAATGAAGTGAGGCAGGAGTACTTGTGCTGTGGAATTGGGGTTCAAAGCAAGTGCAACGGAGGGGATCTTTGTAGGTTTTGAGGAGCATTCCAGCAAGCCCTGTCCTCCTCCTCTTCTCCAGGGCTCTTCACTGTCTCATCAGTGCTCTGAGGCAGCTAACAACTGTAAGTGGACGTTTGAACCCTCACCCCCACCCTCTTTCTGTTTTTTTTTTTTAGCTCTCACCAAAGTTTTGCCCAGAAAAGGGGGTTCTCACTGCAACTTGGGTCTTTCAAAAAGCAGCCTGGCTCGCTCCCACTCTCCAGCCTCCTCCTCACTCCCAGGCACCAAGAGACAACCTTTCAGCACAGAGACACTCACATCGGGTCTCTCCCATACACAGGCCGGTCCATGTGCTCAACCCAGGAAATGCATTGGCAGTCCCCCCGCCCCCCCTTCGACCCATTGTTGAACTAACTTCAGAAATAGCCCTTTGAGAGGGGCAGGTAGGTGCTAAAAGATAAGTTCTGTTTCTCAAGGAAGTTGTGGCTGGCACTTGGCACCTAACAGGAAGGCAGGGGGCCTGGAGTGGTACTACCAATTATGAAAACCAGAGACAGAAATCTGCAACACAGCCACTCAAAATGAGTTCTCTGGGGGCCGAAGCAGTGGTGCAAGCAGTAGGGCGTCTGCCTCGCATGTGCTAATCTAGGACAGACTGCGGTTGGACGCCCCACTCCCCCCGGACTCCCAAATGATCCCCCCAAGCCAGGAGTAATTTCTGAGTGCATAGCCAGGAGTAAACCCTGAGTGTCACCGGGTGTGGCCCAAAAATGAAAAAACAAACAAACAAAACCAAAGAGTTTCTTTGGTCCTGATGAAGCTCCTTTCCTATCTCTACCTGCAGAAGACATGGTTAGTGTTTGCATGAAGATGGTTCCTCTCTTGGCTCAAATACTGGATCTGTATTTTCAGGCATATGTTGTCTATTGCAATGACTTGCCTCTATATTCAGGTGCAAAAGCAGTTTTAGGAGACACATAAGTGAATGAGTGTGACTGTGCGCCAATAAAACTTTATTCCTTTTTTGGGGGGTGGGGAAACACACCCAGTGATGTTCAGGGGTTACTCCTGGCTATGTGCTCAGAAATAGCCCCTGGATTGGGGGAACATATGGGACACCTGGGTATTGAACTCTGGTTAGTCCTAGGCTAGCATGCTCAAGACAGATGCCTTATCGCCTGCACCACCACTCCGGAAAAATTTTATTTATAAAAACAGTACCTTAAATGGGCCCAGAGAGATAGCACAGCGGTGTTTGCCTTGCAAGCAGCCGATCCAGGACCTAAGGTGGTTGGTTCGAATCCCGGTGTCCCATATGGTCCCCCGTGCCTGCCAGGAGCTATTTCTGAGCAGATAGCCAGGAGTAACCCCTGAGCACCGCCGGGTATGGCCCAAAAACCAAAAAACCAAAAAAACAAAAACAGTACCCTACGCTAGGAGGGTGTTTGCCTTGTGCAAGGCCAACCCAGTTTCAATCCCTAGCGTCCCAGATGGTCCCCGAGCCAACCAGGAGTAATTTCTGAGTGAAGAGCAAGAAGTAATCCCTGAGGGCTGTCGGGTGTGACTCACTCTCCCCCCACAAAAAGAAATAACTTCTTCATTATATTAATTTCACCTGGAGAAACTATAAAGTCATGGCCGTCTACTGGTCCTTTTTCTTCTCTATAATTCTTTCTAGTTCTTTCTTCTTTAATCCTCTTTCCCTTTTATCCTACACTCTTCCTGAATTCCCTCAGTTCAGTTCTCAAAATTCAGTTCTTTCAATTTGGTTCTTTTTGTATTAACCAAAGTCTTGCCAGTTTCACCTGCACTTTGTTAAAATATCAGTGTCTTGGTGGCAAACACTGGCAACGTCTAAAGAATAGAAAGAAAATAAATAAAAGACTGGAGATTTTGTTGTGTTTAATTTTCCTTCAATGCCAGGCTTAGTTGTACTGCCTTGTGAGGGGAATCTGTGAGTGGGATTCTGCTATTCTGAAACATTCAAATGTACTGAAGAAATTTACTGTCAGGAGCATCAGAAGACAGACTGAAAAAGAATGTAGGCTGGCACAATGGCTAGTGAATAATAAAGACCCATAGAATGGGTCATGGAAAAACAGTGCTGAAAGTCTCTCTTAATTCAGTTGGCAAAGGACTCAGTTGATAGCCTGTATTTGTTTAGAATAATTGATATATTATTATTTCTACTAATTCTATCATCAGAAAAAAATCAATGAGAGTCAGCCATCTCACATTTTTATAAAGGACTGCCATAGACAGAGCTTAGAAAGGGGCAGAAAATGTGGAGACAGCTCAGTTCCTTGAAGTCCCTGTCCCAGAAAGGCCTGAGTTCAAATGTCTCACCTTCCTTGGCTGGTCTTCTTTCTGGTGAGCCTCTAGCTCCTGTCTCTGGACTGAACTCAGTGTGGCCCACTCTTGTTCCATGTCCCAGACTGCCTTCAAAAGGTGTGAGTTGTCCAGTTAGCAAGGAGCAGAAAGGAGGAAAACTGACCCAAAACCAGCCTGTTTGTGAAGATTATGAAAACAGACCCATGATGTATGCCTAAAACTAGCTATGGATAGCCTTGTAAATCAAAATGCTTTCCATTAAAATTTTTTTGGGGGGCCACACCCGGCAGTGCTCATGAGTTACTCCTGGCTGTCTGCTCAGAAAGAGCTCCTGGCAGGCACGGGGGACCATATGGGACACCGGGATTCGAACCAACCACCTTTGGTCCTGGATCGGCTGCTTGCAAGGCAAACACCACTGTGCTATCTCCCTGGGCCCTCCATTAAAATTTTTAAATAAAAAATTAAAATAAAATAAAAACATGGACCCCTGAGGAAAGATGTGAGGACTTACATGTTAGAGGGTTCAACTTTAAATTAGGGGACAGGTAGGCTGAGAGATAGTGTAGTGTGTAGGGCACTTGCCTTGCATATGTTCAATCCAGGTTTAATCATTGGCACGCATAGTTCTCCAAGTCCACCTAAAGTAGTTCCTAAGCTCAGAACCAGGAGTATGCCCTGAGCACAGACTAGTGTGGTGCCCTCAATTTTTAAAAATTAATTCATTAGGGGCCGGAGAGATAGCATGGAGGTAAGGCATTTGCCTCTCATACTGAAGGATGATGGCTTGAATCCCGGCATCCCATATGGTCCCCTGTGCCTGCCAGGGGCAATTTCTGAGCATAGAGTCAGGAGTAACTCCTGAGTGTTGCTGGGTGTAACCCCCCCCCCAAAATAAATTCATTGGTAGGGGAAGAGATTATTTAACCATTCAGGGACCATGAGCTATACTTAGCAAAGGAAAAAAAATAAGTTGAGTCATTCCTCCAAACTACCTCTCTAGTAAATCCAGATAAACATATAAATAAATGTGAAATAAAGATAAAAAAGGATGCTGGTGCTTCAATGAATTCATTGTGAGTCAATGGTTTTCAAAAAATATTCTTTCCTTTCTGTTCCATCTCTTTAGTTTTTCTTTCAATTTTCTATTTTTTTTAAAAATAATGTTGCTTTTGGTCTTCCTAAAAATGTTATGTCAACTATGTAATGCTTTTCATTTAATACATTAATTTTTTTTAAAAAAAAGGAGAGAAAAAGAAGGAGATTTTATCTGATCTTGAGGAAGGGTTATCTTTTGTTTATCATTATCACTGGGGAATTGAGCCACATCCTGCAGTGCTCCTGGGCTGTCCCTGATTCAGTGCTCAGAAGTAATACTCAGGGGACCAGATGCAGCACTGGGAATTCCAGTTACTGCTAATTCCAGTAACCCAAGTTTCTAGCTCTCTGCCCTATGGAATTCCCCCCCAAAAAAACTAATAAGGAATGCATGCATATATAAAAATATGAAACTTTTATCTACGAAAGCACCAGGAACAAAGAAGCAAATGGCCAACTAAGGGGTAATATTGGCAGGTGACACAGGCTTCCTGGTCCCCACAGGAAGCAAGAAAGTCAAGGCAGTCACTCCTACCCAGATGCAGACAGGAATTAGAAAAAGATGCACAGGGGCACTCGCCAAGAATGGTTTAGCCATGGGCACTTGGTCTCTCAACCCCGCAGAGACTCAACAAGTTCCATAATGTCAGATCCAGCAGGGAGGAAACACCTGGAATTAGAACCAATGGCATTTAGGTGGGAACACTGTGTGGCGGTGATTTGGCGATTCCCATCTAACACCATTTCTTGGCTTGAGAAACAGCCATGTAAGGACACATACTAATAAGGCACTTCTTACTAGCATGGGAAATATTGGAAGTTTTAGCCATTTAGGGCTGCAGCAATAATACATGGGGCCCAAAGAGATAGCACAGCGGCGTTTGCCTTGCAAGCAGCCTATCCAGGACCAAAGGTGGTTGGTTCGAATCCCGGTGTCCCATATGGTCCCCCGTGCCTGCCAGGAGCTATTTCTGAGCAGACAGCCAGGAGTAACCCCTGAGCACCGCCAGGTGTGGCCCAAAAGCCAAAAAATAAATAAATAAATAAATAAATATAATAATAATAATAATAATAATAATAATACAATGGATAAGTAATTGCCTTGCATGCAGCCAACCTAGGCTTAATCCCCAGCATCCTACTCCCTGAGCTTTGATAGGAGTAAGTCCTAGAACCACTGGAAACCTAAACCTCTCCCATCCAGAAACTGGAAACCCAAACCAAAAACCAAAACCCATCATAATGTGCTGCCATCTAGCTATCCATAGGACTCGCTCATCTCTGGCAAGAGTTGAGGACACTCAACATAATGCCTCTTCCCCTGAAAATTCTCCCTGAATTTGCTGAGTTTAGATGTGGAGGTAGAATGAACATAACAACTTGTACAAATGTGATAGACCATTACAAGTCAAATGGTCTTTGTGTGTGGTGTGGGGGAGTCTGAGTTGATACTCACCTGTGAATAGAGCAAACCTAGGGTGGCACTACAGTCGGTCAGCCTGGAGTCCAGGGCAGGGTCCAGGTACCTGTGACAAGTCAGCACCGGGAGTTAGTGAGGGGTTAGTGCCCAGCATCCTGGAGAACCTTGCTGCCAGAATTCTCCAAGTGGGGAGCCAGAGGTAGAGAAGCACATGTTCATTTGTGACTACCTGGATTCAATCCCCAGACCACAAAATATAAATAAATAAAAGAATGGGGTCCTCTATGCTCTGAATCAAAGCCTCCCTTTTTTTCATTTTCTTTTCTTTTTTATTATAACACTGTGGTTTATGAAGTTTTTAATAATTAAGTCAATCCAGACATTAAATGTTCCAACACCAATCCAACACCAGTGTGACCTTCCTTTCATCAGTATTCCCAATTTCCCACCCACCACCCTAGCCTTTCTCCATGCAGACACAAACGTTTGGAATGATCAAACTTAGATCAACAAGGGTTTCTGGTGTTGGATTACTGGATCCCACCCTACTTAATAATCGTTCTCCACTTTAGGGTATGGTTTGGTCCTTGCTAATAAAAAGTCTGGGTCTCAGGAAGGCTTGGTATTCATTCTCTCATCTTTCTCTCCTAACCTTCCTGCCTCTTAGGAGGGCTTGTATGTTAGAATTCCTGAACTTGTTTTTATCTCCTTTCACTGTGTGGATTATTTCATGTGATGGCATTTGCTTCCAGACCTGCATCTCTCCAGATCCTGGTTTGGAGCCTCAGGCCTCCTCAGATGGCACCAAACAGGGACCTGGACTGTTATAGCTCTCCTTGGTGTTACTAAAGTCGGTGTCTGAGGATTTACCAAGGCTATGGTTGGTGCTAGTTGAATTTCTGGATTACTGTTTAGGCTCACAGAGCTTGATGATCTTATCCAGGACTTTCCTATCAGATTTCCTGGGATACTCCTGGCAAAACAACCCTTTTTTTTTTTTTTTTTTTTTTTTTGTTTTTGGGCCACACTTGGCGGTGCTCAGGGGTTACTCCTGGCTGTCTGCTCAGAAATAGCTCCTGGCAGGCACGGGGGACCATATGGGACACCGGGATTCGAACCAACCACCTTTGGTCCTGGATCGGCTGCTTGCAAGGCAAACACCGCTGTGCTATCTCTCCGGGCCCCCTTTCTTTTTTTTTTTAATCAATATTTTATTTAAGTAACATGATTATAGTTGGGTAAAACCACCCTTTCTAATGAAACTCTAGCCCTCTCATTGGATATGGATTCGATGGTCCCCACAGCTTTACTTTCTTATTTTAGTTATAGCTGGGAGCACTTACCCAAGAGGCCTCTGAAACTCAAGATGTGAACAACAACATTACTAAGAAAGCCTTTGGACAGAGCCTCCAAATCTATTGGGTCTACTGCCCTTTAAAAAAAAAAATCACTTAGCATTCTCCACCTACCCATCAGCTACTAGCATTATCTATTGGGAGAAATGCTCACTCACCACTTCCTGAGTCCCACTCTGCAGTTTTCTGCTTCAGCACTTCGAAGACTAACAAAGGGCAGTTCGAAGTTGGCCAGTTTCTTCAGGACTAGAGATTAAAGGGGCACAGACATCAGCCCAGAGCCCCACGGGGAGAATCAAAGAGAGTGTTTATTGGGGATACCCCCACATCTCGCTCCCTTTCTGGCGTTGCCACCACCCAGAGCTCAGTATCTAGAGTCTCTCATTTTCTCCATCTGGAGGGTTGGCACAATGGAGGTTATTTTCCTGGGCCCTGAGCTTAACAATGCTGTCCCCTTTTCCCCTCTTACCAGAGAGCTCCCCGTCCTGGCGAAAGCCAATGAGGAACAGGCCGAAGTAGTCCAGGAGCTCAGCACAAAACCCCATTTTGTGTGACAGCACCTTGAAGTAGGGAAAAGGAAAGAGGTAGGGTGAAGGCTAATGTGTCCCACTCTCTGCCTGTCACCACAGACCCCGAACCTGCTTGCAAACAGGGGTATAAAGGCCTCCAGGAAGAGGAAGGTGGTTTGCAGCAGAAATGTGAGAATGAAGAGAATCAAAGGGAAACTGAAGCCAATTGGTGATTCTTTAGAGTGGCCCAGAAGGTTGTAAGCCCATCCCCAGGGTGGAGCTGGCCTGCCTGGTCCCTCATCAGTAGGAATCTTGGTCCCTATGGTCCCAGCCCACCCCAACCCCACCTGTCCTGCTTAAGGCCTGACTTCCCGGAAGAAGGCAGCACTGGAAAATAAGGGGGGCGGGCACTTGACTCCCCTCTCTTCTCTTCATGTCTGGAGACAAGCAACTCTCACTGGCTCTTGATTCAGTTGGCTGCCCCTCAAATCTACCTTCTGGACCCTCACTCTGCATGACAGGGTTTGTTCAGGTCGTGGGGTGCCCTTCTCCCCACAGAGTCATTAGGGTGCGATTTCACCCACTTTGATCCATCCCATGCTCTTACCAGGAATGTTTGTGTTTCTTAGACTATCTTCCTGGCCACCTCAGACAACCTCTTAAATTGGGGTTCCTGAATCATTTCCTGGACTGCCACGAGAGATTCATGCGCGTGGTGCTCTCTGGCCCACCTTGCTCCAAGCTCTCAGGCTGGTGACGGGGCAGGTTTGGGGCCCAAAGGGCGAATTTCTCATCTGAGACCTAGATATAACCTCTGAGAGTCTGGGGGGGGGGGTGGCACGGTGAGAGTGGGTGCTTCCTGGGTGTACTAAAAGTGAAGAATAGTCTGGAAACTGGATATACTGCACAGTTCAAACTCCTCCCAACTCTCCGAATTCCTTCTCTGCTCTCTTACACAAAACCTGAAACAAGAGTAAATTACAGGGTTCTCTCTCTCTCTCTCTCTCTCTCTCTCTCTCTCTCTCTCTCTCTCTCTCTCTCTCTCTCTCCCTCTCTCTCTCCCTCTCTCTCTCTCTCTCTCTCTCTCTCTCTCTCTCTCTCTCTCTCTCTCTCCCTCTCTCTCTCCCTCTCTCCCTCTCTCTCTCTCTCTCTCTCTCTCTCTCTCTCTCTCTCTCTCTCTCTCTCCTGTGTGATGACTAGAAGGACTCTGTGTGAAAGTGTATAAATGTGGGGATTTGAGGGACAAAGCAATTGTATTGTACATGGGTTCAGTTTTGTTTTTCTTAATTTTCTTTGGCTGAAAGTTCAAGGCTGGGATATCATCGATGGGACTACCGAGAATTCTGTTTATGGGTGATTGGGCTTCCAATGTAACTTTACCCTGTCCTCTTTCTTTGCATCTTTGTTGTCATAATTAAAATAAAAAAATTAAAAAAAAAAAGAAAGTGTATAAATGTGAATGTGTGTACTGTTGCGTGGACATATGTGTGGTATAGGTGAGTGGGAATGTACATGGGTGAGAATGTATTATGAATGTATTATGAGTGTGTGAGTTTACATATGAATATAAGCGGGAGTGGGAGTGAATGTGAGTATGGGTGTGTGCGAATGTAGGGGAGAATATGGGTATGAATGTGAGTATAGGGGTGTATGTAGGGGAGAGCATGTGAGTGTGATGTGAGTGTATGTGTTATGTAAAAGTGATTTGAGTAAGTGAGGATATGAGTGGGGGGTGTGAATGTGAGTGAATTTGGGGGATTGCATAAGAATGGGGGTGTGAATATGAGTGGGTGTGTGAAGCCTCATCCCCCCATTCTTCCTAGGTAACTTGACCTTACCTGCAAGACCCCGCCCATTTCCTGGGAGGGGTCTTGGAAAGAGTAGATAAGGTTTTGACCAGAGGGGATGAGGCCCCGCTTTTGGTCTTTTGCCAGCATGGAGGTCAAAGGGAAGATGGCTGAAAGGAGTTAAGATGCAGGGCTAGCTAAGAATGGCTGAATGCTTAAAAGGTTATGATATAGGCCACACATGTGGTGGATAGGGCATGAAAAAAGTTGATGCTTCCTGAAGCCTGCCTGTGAGTGAGTCAATACTGGACCCCAGACCCGCTGGTTGATGGGGGATGAAGCCACGTGGCCATGGCCTAAGAATAAAGGCCTTCATCCTTCTCCATCCAAGTCCATCCTAAGGGCGAAATGCAACAGGTGTGAATGACTATGACGGGGTGTGTGCATGTATATGTGTGAGTGTGCAAGTCTACCTTATTTATTTTTTGGTTATAGGGTTACACCTGGTGATGCTCAGGGCTCACTCCTACTTCTATGCTTAGGGGTGATCTTGGCTGGATTCAGCAGACTGCATGGGATGTTGAAGATAGAATGAGTTGGGGCCGGAGAGATAGCATAAAAGTAAGGCATTTGCCTTGCATCCAGAAGGACAAAAAGATCAAGGAGTTATTATAAACATAGTAAAATCAAGACATTAGGGGCCGGAGAGATGACATGGAGATAAGGCGTTTGCCTTGCATGCAGAAGGACAGTGGTTCGAATCCCGGCATCCCATATGGTCCCCCGAGCCTTCCAGGAGCGATTTCTGAGCCTAGAGCCAGGAGTAACTCCTGAACGCTGCCTGTGTGACTCCCTGCCCCCCCCCCAATAAAAAAGATAGAATGAGTTCAGCCATGAGCAAGAAGAGCAAACTACTGTCTGTTGTCTCTCTGACTGTAAACATGTATTTTCCTAGAGTAAACATATCCAGTCAAATTAATCTTGTCTCATATGGTAAATTGTGAGTTCCCTAAAGTGAAAGGTAAGTTTTCTGTGGTGAAAAGTGAGTAACCTATAGTAAAAAAAAAAAAAAAAAAAAAAAAGGAAGTTTTTTGTAGTAAAAGAGGACTTTCCTGTGGTGAAAAGTGAGTTGCTTGAGAAAAGAGAGTTACTTCTGGTAAAAAGGTGAGCTCTCTATGGTGAAACCTGTGATGAAAAGAGTTGCCTGTAGTTAAAGGGGAGTTGCCTGACGGTGGACAGTGGAGAGGCGAGAGGAAAGGAAAGGAGAATTTTATCACACAGGGCTTTATACGATGGTAGAGCCACACCTCCAAATCCAGGGCTGTCTTCTGAAAGCTCACCATGCTTCTCAGTGAGCAGGAGAGGGTGCTGAGAGAAACCAATTTCCAGTCCAGAAAAGGGAGTGTCCCGTGAAAGTAATTTGTTGAAGAAAGTTCCAGGCTGACCCACACAGGGTCAAGCTCTAGGCAAGTATTTCCTGATCCAGGACTCCCAAGTGTTTTTCTGGGGCCAGGAGGTCATGGGTGTGCATGAATGAATTACCAAGTAGGGGCGGGGGCTGCTTCCAGTGCAGGCAATGAGGCCTGTATCCCCAGGGGAAAGGTGGGCCTGAGAGCTGGGAGCCCATCTGAGGCATGGGGTACCCTGTTTCCAAGTTCAGAAGCGCTGTCTGTCTAGAAGGATCTAGAAGCTTTCTCCCATCCAAGTACTAACCAGGCCCAACCCTACTGAGTTTCCAAGACCAGATGAGATGAGGCACATTCAGGGCATTAAGTACATAGACTCTAGAAGCTTCCTGGCCTCATCCTTTTTTTTTTTTTTTTTGGTTTTTGGGCCACACTTGGCGGTGCTCAGGGGTTACTCCTGGCTGTCTGCTCAGAAATAGCTCCTGGCAGGCACGGGGGACCAAATGGGACACCGGGATTCGAACCAACCACCTTTGGTCCTGGATCGGCTGCTTGCAAGGCAAACACCGCTGTGCTATCTCTCCGGGCCCTGGCCTCATCCTTGAGGCTATGCAGAGTCTTCCACACTGAGGATGGCCCTTGGGGCTTAAAATTCTTGGGAAAGTGGGTCTAAGGAGCAGCGCAACTCTGACAATCTTCTAGGCTCTCTGCCCAAGGCCTCCTTGTCTTGCCCCCATCCAATTCACATAAGGAGATTCGTGGCCTCAGTGCTAGCACAGGCAGATACCACCAGAGCCATGTGCATGCTGAAGTCTCTCCTGGGCCCTAGAGGATTAGAGCAGACTCCCAGTTCCTAACCACACAGGGTAACTGAGAGCCCCCGGGCCAGCCTAGAAGCCTTTCTCTGCTGTCCAGAGTACAAGTTCACCCCCCAGCTCACCTCCAGGACTCTCTCAGCTGTGTCTGATGTGAGAACTGCCACCTTCACACTCTTTCCACTGGGCAAGAGCACATCCAGAGAGGCCTGCTCAGGCTTGATTCGAAAGGTTTCCTAAAGCAAAACAGAGCACCAAGTCCCACAGCATAGCCCTCCTCCCCCTTATCATAGAACCCAGGGATTGGGGTGGATAGGCTCAGGGTAAAGTAGGGCCAGGCAAAGCACTGACATGCAGTTTAGATGATTAGAAACAAAACTGCTTGTTTTAGGGGGAAGGAAACACTTGATAAAATCCTCCATGGGGCTGTACCCATCACCCACAATCTCTGTTTCACCTTGGCCTTGATTTACCACTCCTCTGCAGCTCCCTACAGTGATACCAGTCTGACAAAATTCCAGGTATGCTGTTATTTGGGCTGGCATCACCAGGACGTTTTTGGGAATGAATGCGGACACTGTCCCCACCTTCTTAGGCTTCCAGAAGCCCTGACAGCTGAAAACTTGCCCACAAAAGTCACAGGATCGGCAATAGTGCTTGAATTCCTGGACTGCACAGCAGCAAATGCAGATATCAATACCTTGTTTTTGTTTAATACTGTCATCCCCATATGAATACACCAATTTAGAAGCCAATGTATAGCTGAAACCATCAGATGTTCAGAAACAAATGAAGTAACAGAATGATCAACAAGAGTTTACCAAAACGACTGACATGACTTTTTTTTATTGTATCATGGAGATATAATAATTTTCACAAACTTGCTTGCTGCTGTGTTTTGTTTTTATTCTTTTTTGTTTTGGTTTGGTTTTGGAACCACACGCAGTGCACTCAGGGGTTACTCCTGGCTCAGCATTCTGGAATTGCTCCTGGCAGGCTCAGGGGGACCATATGGGATGCCAGGGATTGAACCCAGATCTGTCCCGGGTTATCCACGTGCAATGCAAATGCCCTACCTCTGTGCTATCCCTCCGCCCCTGGTACTTTGTTTTTAATCTCTTCCATTTTTTCTTGTTTTCCTTTTTTAAATAATTTCACTCCCACTTACCTGGATGCAAATGTATTATGATCAACTATATCAACTATGTGATACATTGTCCTTATATAAGGTAAATTAAATTTTTTTTAAATCTCCATGTGACTGGGATGGGGGAGTATCTCAGATTGAAGCCCCCACTTGGAGTATTTCTAGGCACCCCTAAAAGTCCATGCTAGGGGCCAGAGCGATAGCACAGTGGGTAGTGTGTTTGTTTGCCTTGAACACAGCCAACTCAGGTTTGATTCCCTGCATCCCATATGGTCCCCGGAGCCTGCCAGGAGTGATTCCATGGACATAGAGCCAGAATTAACCCCTGAACGCCACCACCAATGAGTGGCCTAAAACAAACAAACAAAAGGTCTGTACTAAGTAGTGATTTGTGATTTGGCAGCAGTAAGAACTTCCCCAACTAAGTGTGTGTCCACACTGAGGCCTGGGGTGCTGGGAACATCCAGACTCAGGGACCTGAGGTTTGCAGCTAAGGGCCAAGGGCATCGAGAGACATGGGGAGGTCAGTTCAGGAAACTTGAGGAGCTCAGTTACCAAGGGTGTGTGACCAGCCACTGACTGGACAGACTGATCTGTTGTAGAACTTCCACAAGGGGGCTCTGTCTGCCCACAGAGACCTGGTACAACCATCTGACAGAACTTTCTAGGTAGGTGGGAAAGCAAAAGGACTTGGCCTGACTGGGGAGCTATTTAAATCATATTAGATGTGTGGCGAAGATTCAACAGAGATTAAAGGTTAACGAAGGTTAAAGGTTAATCAAAGGTTAAAGGTGGCCCAGGGAGGTGTGGTCTGTGCGTTTGCATGCACAGGCTCTCGGATGTGTGTAGCTCACGTGTCAGCCAACAGCCCTTGTGAAAGCCAGGGAGTGTTTGCTGAAGAAACTCTGAGGCTGTAAGTGGGAGTGACTTGACCAGCTCCAGGCCTAATGGATGGGCAGAAAGGCAGGTGAAAGGGCAGGTGTGCTAACAAAAGTGTGGTTCATGTGACTGATGTCATAGACCAGACCAAGTTGCCAAAAAGAGGTGCCCTAAACCCTTGGCCCTGGATTACAGAAATGAGAATGTCAAGGAAAGAGGGAACGGGGGAGGGCTGAAGCAAACCATTGGTAAGAGAAGAACATGCGTCAAGGGCTTGGATGCTTTGGTGGTGAAGAGTGAGGTTTCCATGTGATCAGACCACAGGACCAACTCTAGTATAAACATGTGAGAAAAGGTTATAGATGAGAAAAAAGAGGAAAAAGATAAACTCTGATGTTCTCACTCTGGTAAGCTACATAGAAACAGCAAGGACACATGGAAGAATTCCAAGTCAACCCCTGGACTCTCACTGAAGAACTGGGTGACCAGGCAGGGTGCTTTGTGGCCAAAGCTCCTTTCTGTGGTGTTGTTTTGAGCCATACCCACATTGCTCAGGACTTTCTTCTGGTTCTGCAGGCAGGGATTACTGCTGATGGGACTTGGGGGACCATATAGGAATGCCAGCGATTGAACCCCGGTAAGCTGTGTGCAATGCAAGCATACTCCCCACTGTTCTATTGCTCCAGCCTCCAAAAGGGGCTTTCTTCTTCCAACCAGCTGCGTAGTACCCAGGGAGAAGAAACCAAAGAGCTCTGATCAAGTGAATACACCAAAGGCCAAGTAACACTGAATAATAAAGCTGTCGCTCTTTATCACTGCTCCCCACATATACCCACAGAAAGACTCCCAACACAGAAACCATCTTCCCTTGGAGGCCAGGGTGATAGCACAGTGGGTAGAGCATTTGCCTTGCAGGTGGCCAACTCAGGTTTGATCCCCAGCACCCCATATGGTCCCCAGAGCTTGCCAGAAGTCCAAGAGTAACCCCTGAGCATTGCCAGGTGAGGCTCAAAAACAAAAGACAAAAGAAAGAAAGAAAGAAAGAAAGAAAGAAAGAAAGAAAGAAAGAAAGAAAGAAAGAAAGAAAGAAAGAAAGAAAGAAAGAAAGAAAGAAAGAAAGAAAGAAAGAAAGAAAGAAAGAAAGAAAGAAAGAAGGAAAGAAGGAAAGAAGGAAAGAAAGAAGGAAGGAGGGAGGGAGGGAGGGAGGGAGGAAGGAAGGAAAGAAAGAAAGAAAGAAAGAAAGAAAGAAAGAAAGAAAGAAAGAAAGAAAGAAAGAAAGAAAGAAAGAAAGAAAGAAAGAAGGAAGGAAGGAAGGAAGGAAGGAAGGAAGGAAGGAAGGAAGGAAGGAAGGAAGGAAAGAAAGAAAGAAAGAAAGAAAGAAAGAAAGAAAGAAAGAAAGAAAGAAAGAAAGAAAGAAAGAAAGAAAGAAAGAAAGAAAGAAAGAAAGAAAGAAAGAAAGAAAGAAAGAAAAAGAAAGAAGACCATTTGCTAGTCGACAACAAGAAAAGATTTTACTCAAGCCCCAGTTCAAGCTGAGGGCTGGAAAGCACCCACAGTTATGAGAAACCATTCTGCAGCAAAACAAAGATTGGGGTGAGCAAGGAAAAGCAGGCAAGGGGCTGGAGGGGTATTACAGTTGGGACAGAGCATGCAACCAACTCAGGTTCAATCTTTGACAACCCACATGGTTCCCAATCATCGCCAGGAGTAATTCCTGAATGCAGAGCAGGAGTAAGTCCTGAACTTAGCTGGGTGTGGTAAAATACACACACACACACACACACACACACACACACACACACACACACAGAGGTAACCAAGCTTACCAGTTGTACCAGCTTCCAAAAATCTATGAAGATGTCGCTCTTCAACACTCCAGGGTCCATGGCCACTGAGAGACAGAATCAGAGAACCAGAGAAAATGGTCCTGTCTACCAGGGCTCTGGGATACTTTTTAAGGAGCCCCCATGATCTCCTGGGGCTGGAGACCCCACTGACACCCACAAGGCAGCTTCTGGCACCAAGGCCCAGAGAGCATTTCCTGAGTCCACCCCTATCCCTGTGGTCAGTACCAGCCCCAAAGCCTGAGCTGACCCACTAAGATGACGCTAAAGCTTATCAGCAAATTCAAAGGAAGAATGAACCTTCATTCTGACAATGCTGAAAAGCGTTAAGGGGTCTGCAGGGTTCTGTCTCAGTCACTCTGTAACAGAACTGCCAAAAAGAAGAAAAAGAATCCACCACTGAGGCAGGCCGGGGAGCAGGTGAGAAACTGTGGCCACTGGTGGAGGGAAGTGGACACTGGTGAAGGGAGGGGTTTGGGGATATTGAAACTGAATCACCAATTATTGGGAAACTTTATAATTTGCAGTGATTCCATCCTTTTTGGGTGGAGAACCACACCTGGCCATGCTCAGGAATTACTCCTGGAGAGTAATACTCAGGGTATCATGTGGGATGCTGAGGATTGAATCCAGGTCAACTACGTGCAAGGCAAATTTCCTACCTGCTGTACATTGGCTCTGACCCCAAGTACAGACTTTAGTAGGTGAGTTTCACAGCATGAAACAACAATATAAAGCTCCCAATACACACCATTTTGCAAATATTGTTCCAATTGGTCCCGCCTTGCATCAGCCATTGCTGTGGTCATTGCCAGATAGTACTTTGGTGGGAAGCGGGGTAGGTAGTTTCCAAAGACTCGCTTTAGCTGAAAGATCCAGAAAACATGCAGTTGAGAGTCCAAGAGTACCCAAATTCAGGCCGATGGACACCAAAGCCAACTCAGGCTGTCTTACTCCAGTGTTTTATTGTTTTATTTCAAGCAAACCTACCTGTAGCAGGAGAGATCAAACAGTGGGGAAGACACCTGCCTTGCACACTGCCAACCCAGTTGGTACCTAAGATGGTCCCCAGAGCACTCCGGGAGCAATGCCTGGGTACAGAGCTGGGAGTAAGCCCTGAGC